>NC_092803.1:44529561-44829686 GCF_040954645.1 Diabrotica undecimpunctata | reverse complement strand
ATTAACATCCATCAAAGAGATCCATCAACGTGAAACGAGGAATAATAAGGCTAAACGAGAGTACCTTCTACCGCTTGGATGTCACCAACTACTTCTGTGCTCGACATAAGAGAATGTCACTCACTTTCTGTCATTAATTTTATTACTTTCTTATTTTTGACTCTAAAATATCGTAAAGAACAGTAAACAGAAGATTATTTTCAGCAGAAATCTTGTAAATTACAAAAAGTAGTCAAGAAGTCAGTGACAATCTTACTGTTCAAATGATTTGAATCGAATGATTTTAAAAGATGATATATAGAAAAAGGAAAAGAAAACTAAAGTAACAATATTTGAACTTCCACTGTGAAAACCACGAAAACATATTACATTTATTTATTTGTAAATACATTTTACACATAATTTGCGGAGAAATTTATTATCAAAACAAAAAAAAAGTATTTTAAACATTATTTCACTTTGTCTTTCATGGTTGAGTGCATGTATGTCACGCGTGGCGGCTTGCACAGAAAGCTTTACCATTCGTAAGCATAACGTTTCAGAGTAAAAATAGTTTATTTTAAAACTGGTCCAATCCCTGGCAGAATATGGAATTTAACACAAATAAATAAAGGAATCCATAATGGATTGAAGTGCATAACGTTGTGAAATCGTTTGTAATGTATAGAACATTATGACGTTGGAAGCAGAACGTGGAGAGTATTAATTTGTATGAGACTGACTCTGACTCCGACTTCTGACTGCAACTGCTGCTCGGCAGAACGTCAGTTACTGTGCCGCCCGACGGCAGACGACACACTTGATCAAGTAGTGCCGTTAGTGCCTTCGTGAAGTTGGACGACATGGAAATATTGGCAAACGAAGAAAGTGATTATTTTAGATCTAGTGTATAAATATTCCTGTTTATTTGACTTCAAAAATGCGAACTATAATAATTCACATCTCAAAGAAAACGTTTTGAAGGAGATCACCCGAAAAGTGAATAAAATCTTTTGATCAATGTTTCATAAGAACCTTCTTCCAGTCCATAATCTGATAGTTAAGTACAACGGTTGTGTAGGATTGCTCCCAAAGCAATAATACAATAACAGATCTTCCTTATCTTCTTCGTCTTGTAGTAAAACTTGCAGCATTTCGTAATCCATTTTTTTATGTAATATACAACTTCAACTGTTTTATGCCGTCACATAACTGAAGTGGCTGCTGCTGACTTAAGAATCAATATGACGGCAAATGCTGCCGCGGCAGCAACTGCAACTGCCGTCCGCAGTTGCCGTCTGCAGTCGTTGTCGGGATCGTACCTTTACTGTGCAGCCCAACGGCAGACGACACACTTGAACAAGTACTGCCGGTAGTGCCGTGGTGAAGTTGGACGACATGGAAATGTTGGCAGACGAAGAAAGTGATTATTTTAGATCTAGTATATAAATATTCCTGTTTATTTGACTGCAAAAATGCAAATTATAAAAATTCACATCTCAAAGAAAACGTTTTGAAGGAGATCACCCAAAAAGTGAATAAAATATTTTAGTCAATGTTTCATAAGAGCCTTCTTCCAGTATATAATCTTATAGTTAAGTACAATGGTTGTGTAGGATTGCTCCTAAAGCAATAATACAATATCAGATCGTCCTTATCTTTTTAACTGTTTCAATTTTAACTGTTTTATGCCGCCTAACTGAAGTAACTGGTGCTGACTTTGAAATCAATACCACAGCAACGGGGGCCCGATGGCATCTGCAACTGCCTTTTGCAGTCATTTTCGGAATCACACCTTATTACTTAAGGTTGAGGGGACTCGGACCGCCACAGGTAAAAAGAACCAAAAAAAATTGGTCATTTTGTGTCGCGACTTTGGGCCGGGCATGTACATAATTCCCATCAAGTTGGGTGCTCCGACACTCAATGTAATGAATTGAGCTCGAAAACCAATGCTGGCTGGAAACAATTAATTATGAATGCGCCATGAAGAAGCGAGATTTAGTTCTCAAGGTTATCTTCTAATTGGCCTTCGGAGACCTGAGTTAAATTATTATATTTAATTATATATTATATAATTACATATTATTATTTAATTCCACTTTTTTTTATGAAACAAGTTAATGTATGCTAAAATTTTCTGTGGAGTTTTCTGTTTCACAACCATCGTTCTTTTTAAATCAAAATAGAGAGCTTTTTAGTGTTCAGTGGAACTGTTAAAAAATCCGTTAGTACATTTGGGTACAGTATTTTTATTTTTTGTATGTTCAGCAGTTTAGTTATCAAATGATGACTGCTATATTTTTTGTTCATGTTTATAGGTGTATTTTATTAATAATAAGTAACTTTATGAAGTAATAAGGTCTCATGCCTGATATGCTAATAACTGAGTGTCTTGACATTTTTTGTCTATTTTCACTATTTAATTTAAATATCATTTAATGTAAAACAAGTTTTACAAAAGTACTTTATCCGGTTATAAAGGTATTAAATTTAGTTTTAGAGATATTTTTTAAAAACCTAATTCGTTTTAATGGGCCTTTCTGATTTTAATCTGTATTAACATTTACTTGCCTGAATTTTCAATCATATCAGCAATAATATTGTTGTTATTAGGTAGCAACATTCTATTTATTACTCTCTTAAATTTTACCTTCTCTTTGATGATAAATAAACGATTTATGTACAGAAAGATTATACGAGGTAAGTGTGAATGAATCTTATCACTCAGTTAATTACAAAAGCTAGGATGGCGTCCCGTTTCATTTAGTACGATTTATTTTTTTATAGTCTATTTCCTTTTTGATTTTGTTTTATCTAAACCATTTTAAATATTCCACGTCCGAGAGTTTTACCCACTTTTCACAGCTCGCCTTTGTGTAGTAATGACACATAGTACCCTTTAGCATTAATACTTATATGTAATACTTTATACCTGGATTTTTTTGTTTATTTCTGTAAGTACTGAATATCCCTTCTAGATGTATTGTATGTTACAAATCAACTGAGATAAGACGCGATCATACAGACTATTTAGTTGTTTTTGTTAAAACATTGTTTTCTGAAAAATAAATTTTTCACTTTACAATTTTTGGACATTTTTTTTATTTGGAATCCAAACTAGAATGTATGCATATTTTTATATTTTGGTAATCAAGCAAAGTAAAAATATCTATGAGGTCAATACTTTTAGAGTTAGGTGTATTTTAATACAAATGTAAATAATCATCCTACATAAAACACTTATTTTTATATAAATCTGGCCATTTATATCCATGAAATTCTTGTTTATTACTTTTTTATTAAAAAGATTTCAAGTGGATTAAAAATAAGTCGACACCAGAAATATATCTTAATCCAATGTTGTTAACAACACCATATCATGCCCACTGTGCATCGGTATTGTGATCAGCCCGAAGATCCTCATCATCTCGGCAATAAATTCTCCCCACGAACTTCTTTTTAATCTGATTATAAACTATAATCTCTAAGAATGATTTATCAAGTCCGTAATCCTTTCCCACAGATAGTATTGAAAATATATCCCCATTTGTTAGATTTGAAAGTTCTTTTAAAGTTCCGTATAGAGTGAAAATCGCATAATCCACATAATACTCTTCTGATTGGCGATTCCACGAACTTATATTCCGAACTTTGACACCAAAGAAATACTAGAGAT
This sequence comes from Diabrotica undecimpunctata, assembly GCF_040954645.1. Classification (NCBI taxonomy): domain Eukaryota; kingdom Metazoa; phylum Arthropoda; class Insecta; order Coleoptera; family Chrysomelidae; genus Diabrotica; species Diabrotica undecimpunctata. The sequence continues at coordinate 44,826,028 of NC_092803.1, read as the reverse complement.
CTTGGAGGATGTGATGGATGCTTCTATCTCCATGAAAAATGCATGTTGAATTGTTAGGTCCGCATTTTGATATGAGTCGCATCTTATCGCGAAAGTTAGTCAGAGGTGGAAACTTCTCTCAGAATTTTCAGCATGATATTCGTAATATAGAGAACACCGCGAAAATAAATTGTAAGAGAAATGAACCTAAATGTTTCTTAAAAGAGTTTCTTTGTTGCGTTTTAAATTTTATCAAACATATTGTTGAGAATACACCACAATGTATGAAATAAACTTTTTGTATCAATTCTTTAATATTAAAGAAATTATCTTTGTTTTATTAAACAAAAATAATTTTTCAGTGCCCCAAGAATGATGTGCAACGCAAAATGTATATTTTGCGTTGTATATTTTGCGTTGTATAATGTATATTTTGCATAACATCAACAGTGCTCTTGGAAAAGACAGTGGATACTAAAAATATTTTCGCCTTTCTCAAAGACTGCAAGCTGTTATCAAAAATCTAATATTTTACTTTGTATAGATTTAGGTTTATTTTTAATTATGTATTGCTATGGTTAATATTCTATTGTTAAGTTTTAACTCTGTATCACAATTCATACACGCTAATAACCCTGCGTGGTTGATGCGTCAATAATTTTATTATAATTTAATCTTGATTTTTTTCTCCTCGCCTCAGCCAAGATATCTTTGTATCTGGCACTTGATCGTGTGATCTTTGTAGCTACTACTGCCATTTCATTAACTCCAATAAGGAGTCCCGCGCTGTAGGTAAGAACCATTAAGCTTCTTTTTGAGTATTTCTCCGGGACAGTTAAACAAAAGATACAGTTTTCATGTTTCATACATGTTCAGATTATTGTCCCTATAACGTTTCTTAGGTTTGCATTTATTTGTCTTCGGCCTCCTGCATGAAAGTGATTGTCACAGGTTTTTTTTCATTAGTGTCCCCAGTCTGCTTATATTTCTTTCCATCTATATGCATAAACCGATTGCGATGGAAATGGCAATAGAGCTTCCAATACATCATCTTCAACACTTCCTCGGACTCCTTGTCAAGCCTTTCATGTAATCTTTCATTGGATTATCGATAATTTTTCACGAGTAGTTTCCTTTAGTCCTCTATTGTTTTACCTGATTATGGATGAAACAATAAAAAAAAGTGAGAAATAAAAAAGGATACCAAATGGGAGCCAATACCAATACTACTCTCTCAAAGTGAAGATGATTTACAACATTTGCTGCACCAATTTAATATAACCGCCAGAAAATTTAACATGTTAATTTCCCCAAAACAGACAAAATGCATGGTTATAACAGCAAATTTACTAAGATCCAAATTGGAGCTGGAAAGTCAGATAATAGAACAAGTGATACAGTTTATATATCTAGGAATCACATTATCTAGCTACGGAAAGATCGAAATAGAAGTAGAAGATTAATTAAAAAGAGCAAACAGAGCCGCAGGTTGTCTGAATGAAACAATATGAAGAATTAAATATATCGGAAAAGAAATGAAGGCAGAATTTACAGTCATCAGAACAATAATAACATTAACGGCAGAAACACAACCTAACACAGAGAGGACAAAAAGGATGTTAGAAATAGAAGAGATGAAAAATTGATGTTAAAACTCTATGGGACAGAGCTAGAAGTACAGATATATAACGTAGATGCAAGGAGGAGAACATCAAGGACTGCGTAAGAAATAGAACAGTAGAATGGAACGATCATATAAGCCGAATGATAACAAATTGAGTAGTAAAGACGGCAAGAGACGGTTCCCCAACAGGAAGACGATCAGTAGGATCATAAAAAAAGAAGGGGAAGAGTAGTTTTCTTGGACAAAAAGTTCCAGGTCTGTTTTTTTTTTGTAATTTTGTCGTCGAGTACTCTTGGTATACGCAGTCTTCTTAACAAGCTGTGTCTGGTCAGTTCCTTCTGGAGAAGTAGTTGAGGAGCTTCATGGTATGACGAGCTTGTTAGTGTGAATATTCTGCTTCCTGATATTCTTCAAAGTCCTTTTTTAAGCATTGCCGAGATACCTCATGTGTCTCATAGTTTTCTAAATGCGTTTAACCCCCCATAATAAATTTATTCTCAGCGAATTTCAATCACAAGAATCTTGCCCGAAATAATATATTTTTGAATCGTTTCTAAACCTTTTATACTGAGAATAACAACATGAAACAAACATTCTACGAAGAACGCATTCAAAGTCTTACAGATACCAGATACCTATTCCTTTTCCTCTTTCATTGAGCATGAGCGTTCTGCAATTTAATTATTTTCGAAAAATACGATACTTCTTACTTCTTGATAAAAAATACTGACATTAACAAACATACCAAATTTTCTAAATTCTACCACATCTACACAGATGTTTTCAAAATAGCCATTGGAGTTGGGACATCTGTCGTAACTCAAAATATTCTCTCTTTAAGCTGTCACATACTAATAACTAGTTCTACATACAATGCTGTTGTAATTAACGATTCTCTTAGTTCCTTTAAAACCATTAACTAGCGCTACACTGGACCATACATCCAGTTTTTATCGTAATTAAAAAAGAACTAGCTACTATACGAAATACCAATTATACTTACTGTACAATTTTATGGCTACCTTCACATAGCATTCAAGGAAATGACACAGTGGATTACATAACCAACATGCAAGCAACTAGTGGAACCCTGAGTGAAAAATGCAGTACTTTAAGACTTAAAATCGTTCGTTAAAGTAAAGGTCGGTGGAACATTTCGACAGAGGTCAAATATGAGAAAATTGCAAAATCGGACAAATAATAAAATACCTGTAAAGATATTATTATATGAAAGAAAATTAGTTATCACATTAGAAATTGTGTGTAATAAAAGTCACATCATTTATTTAGGGTGTGCCAAGTGAAGCGGGACGGTCGAATATTTCGTGAAATTTAAATCGGATCGAAAAACATAAAAAAATCTATAATATTTAATCTATAAATAATATTTTTCAAAACTCTATTCAGTCGGATCATCATCAGTGAAACCTACAAGTGTATTTCCACTTTAAAATGACACGTTAAATTACTAAATATGTGGAAAATACTGACATTTTAAAAGTAGTTGTAACTAGCGACGAAAATAGGTGCAACAACCTTTGGATTATGTGACAATCATAGTTTATTGTAATAATATAGTGACACAAGGTCGATGTTATAGGATTTCATATAATGGGAACATACATCGTTCCTGATCGAAAGGAGGACGACTTTGTCCAACGATTAGAACCAGCCAACTGACTAGGCCAGAGAGGAAGTAAATTTTATTAAAATTGACAGATCCTCAAGACAGCTGAAGGTGAATTTTTGGCGACCACTAAAATAATTATAAATTAATAAATTTAGCAATGAAATTACCAACTCGGATGAGAATGTGTTGAGTGATATTATGATAATGAGGTAAACTATAGCATGTTAGTAATAATTATGTTTGTACGGTAAGAATGGAAGGAGAAAAAGAGATGGAATAAATGCAAAGTATCACTAAGTAATATTTCTCGTGAGGTTGGTTGCCTATGTAGAGAACTATTTTAGCTGGTTTAAAGAGGGTATAGTAAGGTATAAAGACCGTTTAATTATGTATGAATCTATATATTAGTGTAGGACAGTTTTTGATGATGGTTGTAGATTAATAATTTAATGTTAATGAGAATGAAAATAAAAATAAGTAAAATTATTTTAATTACTTAGTGAAACAATTGACATTAATTATAAACATTATAGTTAAGGTTACAATTAAATCTGACTGAGAAACATCAGAAGATCCAGATAGCTAAGTGTGTCTGTACATTTTGGTAAATTGCAGTACTGTCATGGGTAATGCTATACTGTCGGTAAATACCGCGTAAGGTAAAAGTAGAATGATGGAGAATGATAAAATTCGTCCAGGACTAGTTTTGTTTCTTTTGAAATGTGGAACCAATTGTAGTTCATCAAAAATAGATCTACCTAACCTAATCAAACAATGGCGCTAAATCTTAAAATATTTTAGAACCTATTTAAAGCACTGTTTTACCCTTGATACAAAACGCCCTCCTATTTATACAGTTTAATAGATGCGGGTTTAAACAAATGGTATTGGCTTGTATCGACCCTAGGCATTCACATCCATTCCGCCAGATAGTACGGATTGCTATTACTTTGATTCGGGAAGATTCACCAGCAACTACCGGAAACTATCACCAACAACATGGTTTAAGTCAATTAGTCTTTTATTGAAATTCTAAAAGAAGAATATATATAATAATACATTCTCTGATTAGACAACTTTTACCAGGCAAAGAATTTTTAGTCCGCGAAACAGTCATTACTGGTAATATCCTTCTGGTACTTAGAACTGCTCAATTGCGTTTTTCTCGAAAGTCTCCTTATCAGGAGAGCTCTTACTATTTAAATGCCTTATTCTCGAAAACAGTTAAAATTATGGTGTTTAAACAAGAGCTTCAATTTTATAATAATAGATAAGCTTCCGCTAAATTAATGAAAGCAATTACCGAATCGTCTTCTATTCTTCCCATCATGTTCACAGCTCGAAATATTGTATGATGCTAATCGCAATGGCTGAAGCGACTAATATCTGTCTGTGCATGCCGCTTGTATCGTTAATGATAAATATATCTCTTTATCTTATATCGCTTTAATATGAACGGTACTTAAATCTCCAGACGAAATGAATCGTTTTACTTATTGCTGTTATACAGGATGGCCGGACAAAAACGAAACAGTGGCATTATCAAAAACTATAACATTTTTAAAAAACCTAGCGATAGATCATTTTTGATTAAAGGGGGACACATTTTTCTGTATTTTCGATTATTTTACTTTCACCTCTAAGTCAGGGTAAGAATCACTTGTTTTTCGAACATTTTTTAATGGGAATGGGGTCAAATAAGATATATTTTTAAAGCCCTTGCAATTCCCTGAAATTCCTCTTGTCTTTAAAATGTTAAATTCGGTCCAAAACTTTATTTTATTTATTTAAAAAAAAAACTAAATTCTACTTTTCTATTAAATTAGTTGATTTAGTACGCCAATGGTTTAGATTTTAATTTATTTCTTCGCCCACCTTTTTTGCCACATTTGTCACACTAAGTAAATGATATGATATAAATGCATAAAAACATGAAATTAAAGGATTCTATTGTGAATATCAGTTGTAAGTATTAGTTTGTAGTCTTTGAAAATGTATTACCATGGTTTATTCCATACCGGAAAGGATAGCGTTTTGTTGTATCTGGAATTAGCCGACAAGCCATTTTAAAAAAGAACAAGTTCCATCCATATACAATACTCTTTGCAGGAACATTTTTCAGGAACAGGAATTACCAATTACTGGAGGATATGATTAATTCTGCCTTGACTGATATTATTGAAATTGATCCAAAATATGATGAAGATCATTTGATTTTTCAACAGGATCGTGCTCCTCCGTATTATGCTTTACTTGTTGGTCAATATTTTAAAACAAAATTTTCTACATTAGACTGGGAGGAAAGGCAGCATCCTTGGTCACCAGATTTGTCTCTCTTGGATTTTTTCTGTGCGGACACCTAAAAAGTAAAATCCATAGAACACCATCAGTATCTTTAGAAGATTTACGTCGGCGAATGGCTACGATTCACTTCGCAAATGCTTCGGAATGTGAAAGAACGTTTATAACAAACCTTTACTATTATATGGATGTCGGAGCTCATCAGTTTCACCATTTGGTCAACTAAGAAATAACCAGCTAAAAATATATTAATTTGAAAATTTATTTTTTTTCCTAATAAATTAAATAAAGTACTAGACCGAATTTAAAAAATTAAAGACTATTGCATAGGGAATTGCAAAGTCCGATCGATCAATCTTATTTGACCCCCATTGCCATTAAAAAATGTGAAAGTAAAATAATCGACTATACCGGAAAATGTACCCTTAATCAAAAATTTACTTGTCGCTGGTTCAAAAATGTTGTGATAGTTCCTGATAATGCTTCTGTTTCGTTTTCGTTTAGGGGTTTCAAAGTGCTTAATCTACGAGGGTTGTTTGTATAATACCTGAAATAAGAAATAAGTAGGGTTATTGTAATGAGTTTCTGGTATTAGCAGTATGTCGATATTATTCTAACGGTTTTAACAATATAGAAAAATCAAATTGACTCTCTTTATTGACTCTCCCTGTACTAGTCATTTGTATTTTTTACCAAACTTGTTCTAGAATTTTTTATTACAAAATTTCCTTGTTCGACACATATTTCAACCATACAGCTAATTTAACAATTAATTATGTCTCCAAATAAGCCACTATAGATGTTATCGATTCTAAATTTTAAATTAATTATATCACAACAAAGCAGCCATTAACATTATGACACTGTTTTTACATCGGGTGCCCTTGCACAATCAACGAATAAAACTTACTCAGTGTCAGAAATTCCAACGTTTTTTTCTCCTAATCAAGTCTGATTAATTTGTCTGTGTTGATGAAAGCCTGAACTGGGAAAATGACCTTCACAGAGCGCAGTGAATTGATTCTGGTTACATAATAATTAGAACGAATCTTCTGTTGTGAATTTATTAATTGTTAAGTCTTTAATTTATAATGTCTTGTTCTTATCTTAATTCATTAAAAAGCACAATGACTGATATTTATTTATTTTCACTAAACATACATAATTTATTAAAAAGCGAACGTAACATTTTATCGCGAGCGCGTCGTTCAGAATTAACTAACTCTTCTCAAAATAAAAGTTCCCTCATATTTATACGAAAACAGCTGCTCTAGAATCCCATGGATTTTGACCTCAATTGACCTGGTTTCGCCTCGAATGGACAGGCCTAATTCCGGAAGATTCGAATGGAACCAGTTTTTTTATTACTTGGAGTTTATGCCAGCTATTCGAAATGTCTCGTCTAATCTAAAACAGAACAGCATTAGTCATAATATAATACGGTTATTTTAGGCCAGGATAATTATCGTAACATTGCCCCCCTCTTAAAAGATGGTTCCTCCTGGAACCTTGTCGGGACTGAAACCGGAACTGTATGCTGGTATCGGCAACTGGACCCTCTTTTACAACTTCCAGTTGTATAAAAATGACAAGGGACGGTTTTCTCTCCGCACCAGTAACTATGCGGATTGCAACAGACTAACACCTGGACTTCGGTGTCTTTAAAGATCTCCTCCACCATATTTCGGATGACCCTCCAATCTAATTGGCGGCACTCCAACTTTGGCATGGCTAACTTTTGCACGTCGGACTCTAGTACGTGCTCTCTCAATTGAAGTAAGGCTTCCCACACATCTCGGTAGGTAGGTTGGTCACGGGCAGTGTCTTTTGTTACCAGGTAGAAAAGGTAACGTGATGCATCTTGGAGTTTCAAGGTTTTACCGGGAGCTGGCACCTGGCATTGAAGTTCTGCAACTCGACCAAACTTCCTTCGAAAGACGGATGCCAACCCTGGTGCGTCTTTGATACTGGCCGGGATGGTAAGGGCCAGCGAGTAGTCATCGGGGAGCGCGAGTAGATCTTGCTTTTCTTCAGTGGTAACACCATGTCTCGCTTTACCGGTACCTCCATAGGCACCCATGAATTCCTCAAACGTGAGGTCAAACACATCTTGGACTTGGTTTACTTCCACTTCTTCATCTACGCCGTGGTCACCTTCGAAAGATGCCAACCGGTTATGGTGTACTATCATCGGCTTTCCCCTCGGAATCTTGCTTATTCGGTAGATGACATCGTTGATCTTCTCCATGATGAGGTATGGACCTTCCCAAAACTGCTGCAATTTGGGAGAACAACCTTTTCGCTTCTTGGGATTATACAGCCATACTTTGTCGTTCTTCTTAAAGCAACCCTTTTCGGCTTGTGTATCGTACCGTTTCTTCATTCGGTCGCTAGCGATCTGAAGGTGGGAACGGACCAACTCATGTACATCGTCCATTCTTCTTCGTAATTCGATCACATAATCTTCACCTGCTACATCTTCTCCAGGTCGACACCCAAATTCTAGATCACAAGGTAGTCGCATTTCGCGTCCGAATAGGACTCTGGCTGGTGTCTGGCCCGTTGATTCGTTAACAGCAGATCTGTAGGCCATTGTGAAGAACGGAAGGTATTGGTCCCAGTCTCGCTGATGATCGGACACCATCTTTGTCAAATACTTGCCAACTGTCCTATTCATTCGTTCTACCTTACCATCCGATTGCGGATGATACGCGGTAGTTCTTGTTTTCTTCATGCCTAGTCTATCACATATTCCTTGGAATAGATCACTTTCGAAGTTCCTGCCTTGGTCACTATGGATCTCCAAAGGCACTCCAAATCGGCTGATATATTCTTGGATCAACTTATCTGCAACGGTGGCGGCCTTCTGGTCTGGAAGTGCGTAAATCTCGACCCACTTAGTGAAGTAATCCATTACTACCAACATGTACTTGCCCCCATTTTCACTTTCTGGAAATGGCCCTGCAATGTCCAAAGCTATTCTTTCAAACGGGCTTCCAACATTATATTGTCTCATAGGAGCTCTCCTTTTCCGGTGAGGCCCGTTACTCGTAGCACAAATAGTACATTTCTTACACCAGTCTTTTACGTCGTCGGAACTGTTCATCCAATAAAACCGTTCCCGAATTCGCTGAAGGGTTTTCCTTACACCAAAATGCCCTCCCGATGGACTGTCGTGTAACTGACGAAGTACTTCGGCTATTCTGCTCTTTGGGATCACCAACTGTCTTCTCTTCTCTGAACCGTCATCATTTTCCAGGACTCGTTTAAGCAAGCCATCTTCGATGATAAATGAGTCCCACTGGGCCCAATACGTCTTAACTACTGAGCATAGGTTTGATATTTCCTGCCAAGGTGGTCGACGGTTTTCCTCTTTCCATTTTCGGATTTTCTGTATAACTGGATCTCTCTCTTGTTCTTCCCTTATCTTAGTAGGCGTCCAGTCGTCGTTGACAATCGTCGTTCTTAGCACTGCTGCTTCCTTGGATTCCGTTTTGTTGCAGTGGGGACACTCTGCTGGGCATGGCCTTCTGGAAAGAGAATCAGCGTTTCTGTGGCTAACTCCGGCTCGGTGCTCAATCTTAAAATCGTATTCTTGGAGTCGTTCGATCCACCTGGCTATCTGACCCTCTGGATTCTTAAACTGCATCAACCACTTAAGGGCGGCATGGTCGGTTCGGATTAGAAACTTTCTGCCATAGAGGTATTGGTAGAAGTGCTCTACTGATTTAACTACTGCTAGAAGTTCTCTTCTCGTGACGCAATAATTCCGCTCAGGTTTTGAAAGGACTTTACTAAAATATCCAAGGACTCGTTCCTGTCCTCCTTGAATCTGAGACAGCACTCCTCCAATTCCCACGTTACTTGCATCCGTATCTAAGATGAACTCTCCTTCTGGCAGTGGATACCCCAAAATTGGTGCTGTTATTAAATGCTTTTTCAACGTTTCAAAGGCATTTTGGCAGTCTATATCCCAGCGGTATTCTCTTGCTTCCTCTGTAAGTCGCGTTAATGGCTTAGCGATATCTGCAAACTTCTTAATAAACCTCCGGTAGTAAGTACATAGTCCAAGAAAACTTCTCACTTGATGTTTGTCAGTTGGTTTTGGCCATTCCTTAATGGAATCGATTTTTCCCTTATCCACGGCCACTCCTTCTTTACTGACTATATGACCCAGATAATTGACTTTACCTTGAAATAGCTGGCACTTCTTGGGGTTTAGCATCAATTGGGCAGCTTTAAGTCGATTAAAAACGTTTTCTAAATTCCTCAAATGATCTTCGAATGTCTCCCCCAAGACGATTATGTCATCTAAATAAACCAGGCATGTTTTCCAAGATAACCCTCTCAACACATTTTCCATAAGCCTCTCAAATGTCGCAGGAGCATTACAGAGTCCAAATGGCATAACGTTGAATTGCCACAATCCAGATCCTGTGGTGAAGGCTGTCTTTTCTTTATCTACTGGGTCCATTTCTACCTGCCAGTATCCAGACTTCAAATCCAAAGTAGAAAACAATTTACTTCCAGCCAATGTGTCCAATGTGTCATCGATCCGAGGCAGAGGATAACTATCCTTCTTGGTAACGTTGTTCAGCAAACGGTAATCCACACAGAACCTCGTCGTTCCGTCTTTCTTCTTAACCAGGACCACCGGAGAGACCCATGGGCTCGTAGAAGGTTCTATCACCCCGTCTTTCTTCATTTCCTGAACAATCGTTTCAGCTTCCTCTCTCTTCGCCTGTGGTAATCGTCGAGCTGTTTGACGAATTGGCTTAGCATTACCAGTATCAATTTTATGCTTAACAACGGTAGTTCTTCCCGTCTTTCCTCCTTTCGGTACGAAAATATCACGATACTGCCGCAGAAATTCTCTTAATTTCCTTTTCTCCATCTGATTTAGAGACTGTCCTGCAACTGCAACCATTTGGTCGAATTTGTCGTTGGAATTATCAGATGTTGTCGCCTGACGGATTATGGATGTCACAGGTACACAAGTTCCTACTTTTGTCTCTTTCTTTATGGTCACTGGGTAGTCGTTGACATTGATAAGTCTCACAGGAATTTCTTTAGCCGAAGTCACCAATTCCTTTCCAATTATGATTCCACGGCCAACCTCATCGTCGTGGTTCCAAGGCTCCATCATAACGGGTCTCCCTTCGTCCACAATTCCCTGTAGCCGTGCTACTATGATCGTTTCGCTTCTCGCAGGCACGACTGTATCTTCTGTAATGGCTGCTTGCACAGTGTTGTCATTATGTGGATGGAGAAATACCTCCTCGTTGCCAACTTTGATTACCTTATTCTTAAAATCCAATTGGAATCCATGCATATTCATTACGTCCATTCCTAATATAACATCCTCTTCGATGTCAGCAACTATAACAGTATGGACGAACTTTTCTGCTCCAATTCCCAATTGTACCTGTATTTCTCCATGAATGTTGGCATTTTCACCTGTAGCGGTCCGAAGTCGCAACCTCGTTGGTAACAGTTTCTTACGGCTGTTTATAACTGTTGGACGTATAATGGTTCTGGTCGCTCCGGTATCCACCAACAACGTATGTCTTTTACCATTTATTTCTCCATCTACATATACACTATCTTCACGACATTTCAAAGAAGCTATTAGTATGAGAGGGTCTTTGGAAAAGTTTTGGGTCGAAGCTGCCCCCCTAAGGCTGACCCGTTCTAGTTTTCCTGATGGTGAGTTTCTTGATTTGCGTCGTACCTAGGGTGCTTACAGGAGCTTCGTACGTGTCCTATTTCGCCACAATTCCAGCATCTGATGATCTTCGTTTTCTTATATGTCATGCTTTTCATCATATTAACGAGCTGGTCAAGTTTATCTTCATCTCCTTCCTCTTTTACAGTCCTAACTTTACTGTACCCGCCAGAGGCCTGCGTAGCTGACTCGTATTCGAGGGCGGCGGATAAGACATCAACCAGCGTCTTGTGACGAGCTAATCGTAGTGTTCTCTGCATTTCATGATCACGAAGACCATCAATAAACGTTTGAACGGCCAATTTTTCCATCATGTCTTCGGGAGCTGTTGGATAAGCATATCGTACTAATCTGGCAATATCTACCTCATATTCTTGAAGAGCCTCATCTTTCTTCTGTCTACGATTTTTAAGCTGCGACTGATATACATGCTCCAAATGTTCGTGGCCATATCGCATATTTAACCTCTTCTTCAGTTGTTCGAAATCATCGGTCTCCTCTACGGCTATGGTCTGAAGCACATCTAAGGCATCTCCTCGAAGAGCGATAGTCAGGTTTACCGCCTTTTCTTTTTCAGACCATCCATTTGCTCTTGCGGCTGATTCGAACTGTTTCATGTAGTTGTTCCATGACGATTTTCCATCGAAAGTTGGGACTTTCACATGGACAGAACCTCCACTTCCTTCAAATTTCGGCCGTGTTTCCAACTTACATTTCGTCTCTTCTTCTTTTGTCTCCACTGTAATTGGATTGTTTCCTCTCTCTGCTGTCCCTGTTTCCTCCATCTTCCTTTCCATCTCTTTAATCTTTTCTTCAAAGGCCGACATATCGGCAGCAACTTGGTTTTTTAGCGAAGACATTCTATCGTCGAGGGCAGACATCTCGGAAGTTACTTTAGAGATGTTAGCAGAAACTTTACTTTCCAGAGAAGAAATCTCGTTAGAAACTTTGTTTTCTAATGAGGCGATGTCGCCGGAAACTTTGTTCTCCAATGATGCGATGTCACCGGAAACTTTGTTCTCTAATGATGCGATGTCACCAGAAACTTTAGAAATCGACGAGAGGACAGCATCTTCAAATATATAAGTCTCTGGATCTAGTCCTTCTTCTAGCAAAGCGTTCTTTAGTCGTTGGACTAACTCAGCCTTTTTTCCGGTGGAAGCTAATTCTCTGTCTTCAAGATGTCTTCTTAAATTAGTCACTGTCAGCTCATAAATCGTAGCCATTTTCACAATTTATTTTATATTCACTTGTATTATTATTATAAGTCTAATTTATGTTCGATCTCACTTCTGACACCATTTGTTGTGAATTTATTAATTGTTAAGTCTTTAATTTATAATGTCTTGTTCTTATCTTAATTCATTAAAAAGCACAATGACTGATATTTATTTATTTTCACTAAACATACATAATTTATTAAAAAGCGAACGTAACATTTTATCGCGAGCGCGTCGTTCAGAATTAACTAACTCTTCTCAAAATAAAAGTTCCCTCATATTTATACGAAAACAGCTGCTCTAGAATCCCATGGATTTTGACCTCAATTGACCTGGTTTCGCCTCGAATGGACAGGCCTAATTCCGGAAGATTCGAATGGAACCAGTTTTTTTATTACTTGGAGTTTATGCCAGCTATTCGAAATGTCTCGTCTAATCTAAAACAGAACAGCATTAGTCATAATATAATACGGTTATTTTAGGCCAGGATAATTATCGTAACACTTCTCTGGTTTCACTGCTGAAACACATTATTTCAGGAGCTATTTCTGGCATAATAAACATAAAAACGCAGACGAAAGAAAAAGTCGTGTATTGTGTTGAGTCATATCAAGGTCAGAAGTCGATATTACAATGCAGTAGAATAATAACCTATAACTATTGTTTTGAAAAATTAATAAAAAGATTTTGTAGGTACTTTTTAGATATATATTGTTGTACAATTTAGTACTATAATTATTTTGTGTGTATTTTCAACACGTTTTCTTTTTGTTGATGTCTGATATCTCACTTGTCAGTTGTCACTGGTCTCTGTACAACTTGTTTAACAATTAAACTTATTTTTTTTTCTAATTAAGTATAATAATAATGGTGTTATTCTTACTGTTACGCTACAACCTGCGGAAACAATATATACACAAAAAAATCAATAAGATGTTAAGTACTTAAAACTGTTTTAGATAAAGATTCTTTGACTCTGGACGAAAATATTTAATTGGACGAAATTATGGTTAGTTTTTTCGAAACAGTTAAATTGTATTAATATGATGCCGAATTAAATGAACAATTTCATAAGGAATGTGATTTATTTTATAATCCAGAACACCAAGTCCTGACAGTACTTAACACGTAAACTGCGATTTGCGACGGTGCGTTTAATGCCCCACCACCAATCTCGCTATGGTTCACTTGATTGTCACACTGTGTATAGCCAGGATGTGCTACAATTTGACTCTATTCAAATGCTATTTTTATTTTTGAATGAGTTTTTATCATAAAAACCCAAGTGGACCTACAAACACTACAATAAGAAATATCAGTTCATGATCATTATTATTGTGTAGATCAGTGATTCCCAAAGTGGGGGCCGCGACCCCCTAGTGGGTCGCTATGAGGTACTAGGGGGGTCGCCGAACATTTCCAAAATAAGACAAAAGCACCACTTTGTTAGATCATGTATTTTTATTTTAACAACGCCGTAAATAGAAATTAACAATTAATTATCAGACGAAATATAAAACTAAATATTAAAGTCCGTAAAAATAAAAGAGTAGAAACTTAACTCACACAAATATGATGTTACAAATGGAACCAAACATTTTACAGCTTCACTCGCCAACTGGGGGTATTCCTGCACCTTTTCGGTCCAAAATTGGTCCGAGTTCTGGGAAAAAAATTAAAGCTTCAACATTCCATCACTTGATATTTCAATAAGTTTTTCTTTCATGTTTATTGGTATTTCAACATGCTGAAAGCAATCGGCTAAAAACGGATTTAGTATCCATCTGCAACTGTCGTAACTGTTTTGAATTTCTTCGGGGAAATAATTACAGAGCTGTTGTTTTAAATTGAGCAAAGCTTGCATGTCAGCAAAAACTTGTTCAAAATTTGTAGCACTGTAATTGGATACATTTTCCATAATTTCCTGAAGGCACTGGAATGAATCGAGTTGTTTTTTGCCAAGTGAGGTCGACCATAAATCGATTTTTCTTAGAAACGCCTTAATTTTATCTGTGGCTGTAATTATATTAATGTCGCGACCTTGTAAATTACTGTTCAAAATATTTAATTGCTCGAAAATATCAGCAAGGAAACCTAGTTTCAGAAGCCAAATAGGATCGGAAAATTGATTTTCATATGGGGACTTCTCATCTTTCAAATACATTAAAAGCTCTGCTCTTAAGCGAAATACTCTTTTTAACACGTTGCCCCTTGAATGCCACCTTACTTCGGTGTGATAGAGAAGATTTTCAAATAAAGCACCCATGTCTTCGCAAATTTTTCTAAAAATACGGGTTTGCAAAGCTTTTCCTTTAATGGAATTTACAACTTTAATGATGGTTTTCATAACACAGTCCATTTCAGGAGGTAAAGCTTTGGACGCAAGAGCTTCTCGATGTAAAAATCAATGTCTCCATTTGGAATTATTTCTTGTAATTTGACGACAAGACCAGATTTATGTCCTGTCATAGCTTTAGCGCCATCTGTGCATATAGCAATACATTTACCCCAGTCAATATCATATTTACTTGTACGTTTCACAATAGTGTCGAGTAAACATTTTCCAGTGGTATTGGTCTCCAATGGGGAACAAAATAAAATATCTTCTTGAATGCCATTATTTGTATCATATCTTACAAACGTAATGAATTGGGCATAGTTAGATATATCTGTGGATTCGTCCATTTGAAGAGAGAAGTACGTGCATTTATTAAGATTTTCCACAACTTGCGCTTGAATATCTTCTGCCATATCAATAATTCTTCTTTGGATAGTATTATTTGACAGAGGTATTGTATTTCATTTTGCAGCCTCTCTTTCCTCACACATTATATGTACCATTTCAACAGCTGCTGGAAAAATCAGATTTTCAGCAATTGTGTGCGGATTACTAGTTTTGGCAACACGATAAGCAACTTTATAACTTGCTAATAATGCTTTTTCATTAGTAGTGGTTGCCAAGGGAAAACTGTCTTGCTGTTTGTGAAGGACGTTCAGCTTTCTTTCAAAGAATTCTACGGGCTTGTCTTTTTTATCTGGATGTTTGCTATTTAAATGTCGAAGTGACTTTGATGGCTTCATGCTTTCTTTTGACAAGACTTGTCCACAAATAACACAAATAACACATTGTGGTTTATTGGAAATAACGGTAAAACCATATTTAAGATATTCATCAATGTAGAATCTGTTTTTCTTTTTATTGCTGCTACTGCCACTTTCAGACGTAGATGGTTCTGCACTTCTTTTTAAAAACTTATCCATAATTTATAATTTATCGAAGACGTAAATACGTAAACGGGAATACGTAAGTCGTAAAATATTTACTCATTACTCAACACCGCGTTCGCCACCATAGGCAGTTTGGATTCGAACTGACTGAGGTTTCGTTGCGCATCGCCGCTTATATAAAGCCAAAACGAGGCTACGAGAACGTTCCAGAGTCCCATCTAGTAGCGAGCGCTTTCGCGATTATCATGGAAGAGTTTTGCGATGTAGACACAAGCTAATATGTCGCGGTGTACAATGTGCAGTCGACTTCTTATTATTTATTTTTATTGTAAATACTATTCTGGCAGAAGTACCTACTACTAATTACTAGTGGGACAGATCGTAATCATTAAAATAATTGTATTAAAATAACATAATTGTTTTTGATTTAAACTTAGACAGTGAAGTAAAATTAAATTTGAGAAACCATCAGATAATTGTAAATTAGGCACGCTATTTCTGTCAAATAATATTGAAAAATGAGTGCGGGGAAATTGGGGGGTCGCGAACAAATTTTTTAGCAAAAAGGGGTCGCGGTTTAGATGATTTTGGGAAACTCTGGACTGTAGATCAATGGTTGTTTATCGTTAAATGACCGGATTGTGCTTAATTTTAATCTTACTTTACTTTAGTACTTGTAGTTTAAAATCGACGGTTTATATTCAGTGATTGTTGGTATACGATAATCAAAACTGTTTTCAACTGCTTTTCTCCGAACTATATCCATAATACTGCCCTAACGACCATTACGAAGTCAACACACTTCCTGTCCTAATTCATAAAAATGTCCTTTTCGGCCGTAATGGACTTTTAGAAAATACAGACACATCCACACATATATGTATTTTCCAAAGAGATTTACGAGATCATTTGGCGATTTAGTATGTATAACATTTTCCCCATAACGTCCAATATTACAACTGTATTTTGATTGAAATCTCTCCACGTAGTGTACATATTTCCGAGAAATATGTCGTGTGTGTTTTATGGAGAAAGATCAGCGAAAAGAGAAGATGGAAAAAGTTTTTTATTAGATTTCCGCAGAAATTGATACGGCAATAGATTCTATATTACTTTTGGTTAATCTGTAATAAGGCGGATCTGGCCTGTTTTAGACAGGAGCCACAGGAGCGTAGAACGTAAAAATCGGCGAATGTGATAAGGAAAAAATGGAAATTAATTGTAGTTAATATGCTAGCAAGTTTGATATCAAGGGATGAAGGTTTTCTTATTTAGTCTATTATAATTGTCAGCAATCAGAGCAATAATTTTTTTCTGATTTTTATTGTCTATGTAAGTTTGTATACAGATCACGACATTGTTTTGACCATACAACACAATGGCATTCGCTGTTACTCGTTTCCACCTCTATATTCATTTCACAGTAGGTACGAATTGTCGTAATTATCACATTGACATTAAAAATTTCAAATGAAGTTCTGAAAGAATAAACAGATAATTAATAAAATACCTATTACGTTGTATACTCTCCAAGAAAAAGTGCAACTTGTAACATGGTACTTTCAGGGTCACTCGATACGCGAAGTAATTGATTTATTCATTGTTGAATTCGAAAGTAGACACTCACCTAGTGTTACAACAGTTAAAAATACCATTAAACATTTTCAAACTTCGGGATGTGTAAACAGTTGTAAAAACCGTCATGAAGGTAATGAACCACGTGTTAGACCTGTCGATGAGGAGCGTCAAAACAGGGATATTGATATTTGTACTTTTGTGGAAGCTAGTAAACCCTGCAAAAGTGTACATATTGCTAGGGAAGTTAACGTGAATGCTCGAACTGTCCAGCGAGTTCTCAAAAGAAATGGGTATTACTGTTTTAAGATACAACCAACACAAAAACTGTTTCCGGAAGATAACTTTAGGTGGATGGAGTTTTGTGAATTTATGTTAGATAAACAGAATGAAAATGTACACTGTTTAAAAGATATTTTATTTTGTGACGAATCTTCATTTTCATTACATAAAAAACATAATCCATCCTTTGCAAGGTATTATTCTCGGATAAATAAGCACCTCAGCGTTGCAGTGCGAACGCAGCATTTGCAAAAGGTAAATGTTTGGACTGGGATGTTAGGCGATAATATTGTCGGTCTATTGTTTATCGATGGAAACCTAAACGAGCCCAAATATTTACAACTTTTACAGAATGAGATCATTCCGGCAGTTCGACGCCTTCCCGTTAATTTTGAGGTTTATTTCCAACAGGGTGGGTGTTCGGCTCACAACTCTAGAGCAACTATTGACTTCCTCAATCAAACGTTTCCTGATTGACTGATAAGTACACGTGATATAATTAAATGGCCCGCTAGATCCTGTGACTTAGCGCCTAACGATTTCTTTTTTTTGGGTTTTCTCAATTAAAACATTTATAGGCATCAGTTTGGAAGGGCCACAAACCTAGTCAAATTAAGGGCAAAAATACTTCATTTCTCTGCAAGCATTACACCAGCCCTACTCCAAAATATGAGGAGAAATCTGTATGACAGATTTGGTTACTGTTTAGCACAAGGAGGTGGAATATTTGAGCGCTTAATTCATTAATCTGCTTTCCTAATTTTTATTTTGTGTTAGGTACATTTTACGAAGTTTGTAGGTTCTTAATTAGGTAGTATTTTTTATGTTTAAGTTTGGAAGAATTTTATTGTTTTTTTTTTATTTAAAAGTACAAACGATTCTTATTCTGATTTTTTTTCTTCTTTCTTGCCTTAATGTTATAAGCTTTGCCCATAAAATTTGTGCAATTTTCAGTGACAATAAAGCATATTACTTATTTAGTTACTTATTTATTTGAATCGCTATTAACGCTAAAAAATAACCAAAAAATTAGATTTAGAGCATTATATCTAGAGATGGGATTGCAATAAATCTTAATTCCTATGGTCAACAAAACAATGTCGTTATCTGCATATAGACCAGGCGGATCTGTTTTGAGGTGGATGTTAGAAAAACTAGACCATCTAGAAGTTTGCCAATTTAATCCAGTAAAATAAGGCAAAAAAGGGGGCAAACCTCGGAATGAAAGATAATAAGCTGAAAATTTGCATACGTCTTTATTTTGATGGTATAAAACTTACCTCAAAAGTCTCATATAATCACGTGTCCGCGACTTAAGATATTAAAGGTCAAAGGTCACGAAAATGAGTTTTCTGCAAATATCTCGTTTCCCTTACACTTTATGACATTTAAGGTGGTAAGAAAAATTGTAGAATGGAAAATTCTCTTCAATTTTTGTCTCAAGTACTTTTATGTACCTTCAACCCTTCTTAAGATAGAGCGCAAAGAGTGAGGGACCGCTTACCTGTGTATACGGTAACGCGAAGTCAGCCAGTAGTTATATAGTTAATTATTCACTTAAAATACTATTATTATCATTAAATTTTTATTATTTATTATTTAATAAACTATATTTATAGACATTAATTATAAAATATATATTTTTTATTAATATTTATTTTATTTTTAACAAACATACAATATTAAATAAAATACTTTTCGTCCATATTACTACGAATATTATATCTCGAAATACAAATCTCTTGTACGGCAGTTGCTCCTTTGTTATATATGACCTAACCGGTTTTTTTTAATAATGGCATGAGAAAAACAACAAAATCAGCACTATATAAAAGTATGACTCCTATTGATATTGAACTGGATGAAATCACTACAACATATATTATCGATGGTGGATTTCTTTTGCACCGCGTTGTATGGAATAAAGATGATACTTTCTGTAATATTTTACATAAATACGTCAGATATTTACAAACACATTATGGCTCAAGTATCGTTGTTGTATTTGATGGTTACTCAGACTACACTAAGAACATTAAAGCAATGGAACAACTAAGAAGAACTGCCGGTATTTCAAAATCTTACGAACTCCGTTTTGATGAAACAATGAATGTGCCTATCAGCCAAGAACAATTTTTATCGAACACATCTAATAAAAAAATCTTTATAGACATGCTTATCGACAAATTAAAAGCTGTTAATATCACTACAAAACAAGCCAGAGGTGATGCTGATGTTCTCATTGTAGAAACAGCTATTGCCGAGTCTGAACATGTAGGAAAAACTTCCGTCATTGTAGGAGAAGATATTGATTTGCTAGTTATCTTGATAGGACGAGCTCAATCACATCAACAAGAAATTTTTTTTTTAAAAATTGGTAAGGGTAATGCGGAGACAAAATTATATTCATCGAAAAGTTTTGATAAATACCCTCATTCTAAGAAACACATCTTATTTTTACACGCGTTTAGTGGATGTGATACGACTTCTGCGATTTATAGGAAAGGTAAAATATAGTTTATTAAAATGTTCGAAAAAAAATCCCCATTTACATCAGTCACCTCAACTATTTCAACAAAAAAACTGCTCTGTACAAGAATTATTTGAAAATGGAGTTTTCTTAACAGCGTATAATGCTCCAACATCAGAAGACGATATAGACTCTTTTCGATACACCCAGTTCATCAAATCAACAAGACTCAACAAACCAGTGCAGTTATCAAGTCTTCCACCTTCAAGTACAGCAGCTCGTCAGCATATCATTCGTGTCTATTATCAGACCCAAATTTGGTTGGGAAATGATTTAGAACCCCAAGAATTCGGCTGGGTAATGCAAAATGAATTTCTGGAACCAATAACAACATTATTACCGCCAGCACCAGAAGAACTGCTGAATACAATATTTTGCAATTGCAAGAAAGGTTGTGGTTCTAATTGCGGATGCAGGAAATCAGGATTGCAATGTACTTTAATTTGTGAACAGTGTAATGGACGATCATGTCTAAACGCTTCATCAACTTCAGATGATTTCAATGAAGAAAGTGAATATGCACCTGATATTCTTGAATATTTTTATTCTGATACTTTAATAAACGAGAATGATGATGATGAATCCGATATTAAGCAGTCAGCGGAAGAAGAAGAAGAAGATGATGAAGAAGAAAATTAATACAAAGATATTAACCATACATAATAAAAGAATATATATTATATTTGTAACTTTAATAAATCGATTATTTAATTAATAAATAAATATATAATTTAAAAAAATAATAAATATGATTTTTTCAGTATTTAATTAAATATAAAAATGATTATTTTTGAATTCTGCACTTGATCTTAATTTATCGTATATACAGCTGTTAAAAATATCATTAAAGTTCATTTGAAATATTTCATTTAATATTTTATGTTTGGTAAAAATAAAATAAATATTATATAAAAAATATATATTTTATAATTAATATCTATAAATATAGTTTATTAAATAATAAATAATAAAAATCTAATGATAATAATAGTATTTTAAGTGAATAATTAATTATATAACTTATTATTTATTGAATCCTACTGGCTGACTTCGCGTTACATAGGTATACACAGGTAAGCGGTCCCCCACTCTTTGCGCTCTATCTTAAGAAGGGTTGAAGGTACATAAAAGTACTTCAGACAAAAATTGAAGAGAATTTTCCATTCTACAATTTTTCTTACCACCTTAAATGTCATAAAGTGTAAGGGAAACGAGATATTTGCAGAAAACTCATTTTCGTGACATTTGACCTTAAATATCTTAAGTCGCGGACACGTGATTATATGAGACTTTTGAGGTAAGTTTTATACCATCAAAATAAAGACGTATGCAAATTTTCAGCTTATTATCTTTCATTCCGAGGTTGCATCCTTATTTTACCGGACTAATTTTTTTACTTATAAAAACGTACTTATCCTATGTCCTTTATGAAATTTAAATCGGATTATTTGGACGGCGTCAGGAATGTTTTAAAATTATTAACAATTTTTTGACTTATAAACAAATACAATAGCTCGGTATAGTACTGTAACTATAACTATTAGCTATTAAATTCCGGAAACGACGTTGGAAAAGACTCCTCAAAACGTTTTTTTATAAAAGAATACAAGTTAAATTACGAGAAGCGGCTCCTGAGATTCAAACGGTCAAAGTTGACCGGCATTTGCGACGAAGTTAGAAACAATAGGACGATAATCTTTAAACCATTACCTTTTTCTTTCGGAGCTCTCTTGATAAAAATTTTCGTATATTCAAGATATTTATAACATTTATTATGATAAAATCCATCGGTATTGTGCGTGAAAAAAACCAAAATAAAAAATAGGTGCAAGAAAATTGAATTTCAAATATCAAAAACGGTATACGTAAAAAAATGTATTTTCTCGGATTCCAATGAAGCAATTTTCTTGCTTTTTTTTAATTTGTCGTAACTCGAGTAGAGCCATCTAAAAATTTATACGTCCATGTAAAAAACGTATTACCAAATGCCGGAGATGCTTTAGTTTTGTTATAAATAAATAAATTTATTTATACTCCAGTCGTCAGAGACGATAATGCCACTAAACCTCTAAAAATCATACGAATACGCTGATTTTTTGTGAGACTGAGACCGATTATTATTACTAAAGTTATCTATTTCTCAAAAAATCCAAATACCACTTCTTACATACAAATTTAGTATTTTTTACAGATCCGCACTGGTCTAATAAGGACTTTATTCTTATCTGCAAAATAGTCCTGTTAGGTCAAAAAATTACTTTTTTGTGATATTTCTTTAACTTACATAATATACTGGTGTTGACAAAGATTGATCTTGTATATCGTTCGAAGCATCTTGGCACCAAGAGCTCCAACAATATCTAGCAACATAAAGTGTATTGATTCATGACTCAACTGTTTGGAAAATACTTTTGCGAACTTTTAACAGTGCGAATGAAGAAACAAAGGCTATTGTAGGCTGTTTTGAATGTAGACGACTAGAGAAAAGTCCTGTTTACAGATGAAACTCACTTTATATGGGTGTTGGATCTTTGGTACCAATCGAAGGCATGACAAATAGCCAAAAATACAAATACATGTTGGAACAGCGTTTGGACATAGAACTCCTAAAATGTCGGCCCCAAGGAGGAGAGATTCTTCAACAGGACCCTGCTCTCTGTCACAAGTCAAAAAAATGATGGAATTTTTCAAAAATAAGATTATTGTTTTAGATTGGCCCGGTAATTTGCCAGACCTTAATTCCATTGAAAATGTGTGGGTCATTTGCAAAGCTAGACAAAATCGACTGTACTACAAAAGTAAAATGATAGAAGCGGTCATTCAAAAGTAAAAGGATATCTGGGAACTGTCAGAAGCTCGTAGAATCAATGCCAAAACGAGTAAAAGCAGTAATTTCAGTCAAAGGGGGACATATTTCTTACTAAATGATGCAAGTTTACCTTTATAGTTTTGTCAAAATATAATTTTTTCTAAATAAACTGTTTTTTTATTAAAACAGCCTATGGTTCCTTTAATTCGCACAGTACTGTATATATTTATTTTCTAATACTTATCGTTATATTCGACATACGTTATGTTCCATTTTGTTGTTGTTTAAGTACATAATTTCTCGTTAGTTTTCACAGTATGCGTATTTTCCCATAATCATTTTTGTCAGTATGTTTAAAAGTGATCTGTGGGAATCTTTTAACACTTTGTAGACAACTTGGTAAATAATGCAATAACATTCATCATATACACCTTTACACCCTATAAACGTTCTGTAAATGTTTATTTAATATTCAAAAGACGTTTGTTTTCTGAAACTGGTATACAGACACCATCGCCGATACTAGTAGTTCTATTTTTAGCAATTCCAGAATATTACAATACTATCTGATCATGTCACATAAATACGAATGCATCTCTCGCGAATAATATTATGCAAAGTGATGACGAGAATATGAGAAATGGGGAACTATATGAAGTGGCAAGGAATATCTTATGACACTTTAGAATTTTTATTCAGATGCGGCTTGGGCAGCTTAAAATATGCGAAATTTAAACTTTGGAAATATAAGATGAGACTTGTTACGTTATTCTACTTGAGAACTTCAAATGAAAAGAATCTTGAGTATTCACGTTGACAGCAACTAAATCGTATAAAATATTTCAAAACAAAAACTTCGACTGGGGCAGCTGATGGGTAGATTGAGTAGCTCATCAGCTGTCACTGCCGGTCATAAGCTCGGATAAAGGAGGGTTAGGTTAGCAGTCTGCTATACATAAACAATTAACAAATGCTAAAAGAACCGATGGTCAGCCTTAGATTGGGACGGAAAAGATGATAATAAAAAAGGCGAAAAAATGATGACAAACTTGAACATGAAAAATATAATGAGCGTGCCTATTAGCCTACTTGGAAAATAAAAAGCATTAATAACAAAGGGACAACAATAATAATAGGGATCAGGAAATAGAAAAGGAGTTAAAAGAACATCAAATAGACATCTGCGCCTTGCAAGTTATAAAGAGGAAGGGCAAAGGACAAACTATGATGGGGGAGTATTTACTAATATATAATGGGGTATCAAAACAAAAGGGAGCCAAGGAAGGTATACCAATAATGACCAAAGTAAAATATAAAGATCAAATAAAAGATTGCAGGTACACATCTCAAAGAATACTTCTGGTAAAGTTAAAAGCGAACAGCGAAATTATACGTAATAGGAATATATGCCCACCAGAAGATTGCAAACCGAAACAAAAATTCGATGATGAGCTCCAATCAGTAGTGGAAAACGTAGTAAAACCAAATAAACTACTCATATTATTGGCGGATTTCAATGTCAGAACAGTAGACGAAGAAATAAAACAATAAGAATAACCAACACATTTTTTGGCCATAAAAATCAACATCAATGCCCATTTGAAAACACCAGAGGACAAATATCAATGATAAATTATATGATCACACATACAGAAAAATAACTCATCAACAGATAGTGAGTGAGAGAATCCTGGCGTCACTCAATGTTGGAAGCGACCACTCTTTGGTTCTTTGGTAATATCTGATTCAATGAAAGATGGAAAGCGAAGATTGAATGACCTAAAAAAATATTGGTTAACATATAGGCCTAACCAGACTTTATATTGGCAATGTCAAACCATAATTCAGTATGTTCACTAAGCGAAGTGATTCCAAGGCCTCAATTACGATTTTTTTCGATGACTCTATACTGTCGTCGTTTATTAAGACTATCAGGAGCTGACGATCAGCAACTGTAGCTAAAAGTTATTTCAAATATTCAGGGTGAAGAGTTGGATTTGTCGCAGAGTCCATAATTAGTTTTACTACTCTGTAGCTGTACAACCCAACGTGTCTCTTGGCTGATTGTATTATCTGCCTCAAGTTCGTCCTATCCATGATAAGTTCTTTGTCCAACTCTAAGCCAATTATATTGAGATCTTTAGCGATGTTTTCTCTCTATCTGGTACGTGGTCGTACTGGTAATGTTCTTCCTTCTGGGTTAGACCGCCATGCTAGTTTCGGCCATCGTTCATCTGGTTCTCGTTGGATGTGACCTGCGCCTTGGCCTCTCTTACAATGTTTTGGTACTTGTATAGCTCCTTAAGTTCTACATTTGTTCTTATTCGGTGTCTTTGTATGCCTTCGAAAATTATTGGGCCATAAATTTTTCTTGGGAATAAACTGGGTCGACAGAGTTAGAAATGAGGAGATCCTTAGACGCCTGAACCAAACAACACAACTGGTCACTATAATAAAGAGACTGGAATACTTTATGAGCCATTTTAGTGGCTCATAGCATGTATACTTCGTAAGTATTAACCACATTTTGCATAAGCTTAGTCAACATTTTAAATTTTACGTTCTTTTTAATTAAAGTGGTTATATACTTTCAGGTTATACTGATGATGAAATTTACACTCCAAAAACGTTCTGTAATGTATTTGTGATATAGCCCGTTTGGGTATTTTATTATATACCTTTTATAAAGGATTTGAAATAAAATTTCAAAGTAAAATGTTGAGGTTGAGACGAGTAGCTAGACGAGAAGCGGTTACATTCAGGAAATACGAGTGGGATTCTTCTAATTTATTTCGTACTACCGGCAGTTAGATGGGGTGGTCGGTACTATGTTAAAATAATTTCTCTTAAATATTTAATAAATATATATATATATATTTGCGAAACTGCAACAACTGCAATTAACTTTTTTGTTGATCTCAACGACCTAAAATTGTTTTCTACTGAGCTTCATGTATTTACAATATAAGTGCACAACAGCAAGTAAGTCTTCGATATCCCACATTTCACTAAAAACAAAATCACATAGTCTCCGGAACTAAGTCGGGATTAGGTCAGTGGCGCACCTAGAATTTTCCTAGGGGGAAGGTTTGGTTGGGCACCGAAATTTTTTTATGCTACCTCCATTTTCAGTCCTTAAAATTTGGGTTTTAGTTTAATTAAAGTACTAAGGATAGCAGTAAGATTCAGGTATCTGTTCTCCTGTCTACCAACTAAAACTTTCCTCTTCTATTTGTGCGCAGATGACTGTTGCACGTACCGTACTCCGAAAGTGGGATGACCGCTGTAAGGCTGACAACATTTTTGGAACATCCTTTCTCTTATTTAGATCTTATCTCTGTCTTTGTTCCGGTTGGTGTTTCTCTTCTTTTTCTTTCTTTTTAATTACTGTTCCTATGTAATTGTGAACACTATTCCATCCCTCCTTACTTCCCGTCATCTTCACGATCATCTCTCTCACAGTCATACCTATTTCTTTATACATTCTGTTTCTCTCCACTGTATATCTATTACACTCCAGCATTGTGTGAGTAACAATGTCGGAATATTCGCAGTATAGATATTCATCTGTATCTGTCTTTCTGAACCTATGAAGATGCGTCCTAAAACAGACAATCTACCCAGTCCCTTAGGCTCGGGATCTGCATCTTGGTCCACTGAGCAACATCTTCCGTGTTGTTCCACTCTTTTTGCCATCTTTTCATTGATCTTCCCCTTTCTTCTTTTTTTATCGCTGTTGTCAAATGCCCTCTACTGTCACAAAGATGCCTCTCATAGAGAAGTGGTAATTAAATTAGCGTTTTGAATTTTTTGTATTGTGTGTGAAAGAGAAGTTACATTTTCCTACTATTCTTTATATGTTTTTTATTTTATATGCCCTGGGGGAGGGGGGTTTAACCCCCCGAAAGCCAGGGGCATCTGGTTGAAAATGATAGTAATAGCTTTAGTTAAGAAGAAATTCTAATATTTTACCATCAATTGTAATATTGCTCCTAAATTCATAATCGGTTTAAAAAGTTGTCGAAAAAATGGAAAAATAAATTTCGTGTTATAAACGGCCTTGTCGCTTGCTACCGCTTTTTTCATATCCAAACGGCAAGAGGGCATTTTTAGTGCTTAAAATAAAATAACCTGTACAACAATTATTTCTAAGAACCTGTTATCATCTTTTGTATATTCTTTTGTTCTTACCAAAAGTTACCATTTTTTATTATAAGCCATTCAGAGATGACAATAACTCAGTTTTAAACACTATAATTCTCAAGTCTGAAGTAGGAAATAAACCGGAAAACCGGCCAATTCCGCAGAGATTCCCTGCAACGAATCCTTAGTCCTCGTTTTGCAAATTAAGCAACAAAAAATATATCCGCAGTTCGTCCAATTTAGCATTTTTCTGCCTCGGCGTATTAATACTTTATATAATATTCTAATTTGAAGCGGACCCGCATCCATTAATTTTCTCGTTAAGGAGCAGACTCAATTTTCAGAAGGAAGCGGCCCTGGCATGTTTTCACCTTGCAGGTCCTGCAGCCAGCCTGTTGGCAGTTAACGGTCGAGTTGTGTCTTGGTATAGACGGTCGCAAATTTTAACGCAAGACAACACTAGTGCGTCCAGTATCAGATTTGTTTTTTTTTGTCAGGAATAGAGGAAGAGAATACATATTCCTTAGCATTGTATTAAAAAATTTTGTTACCACTAATTACAGAAAATTCACTGAAATTAACAGTGATCCAAACGTTTCTTGTGGTCAGAGATCTTAGAGTACAATTTTTTTAACTAAAACAGAGTAATATCAACTTTTGCAATAATATAAGGATTAGTCAACTTATTACTAGATCTGATTTATTATTTTCTGAAGCTATTTTCTTGTAGAATCTCAATACAATTTATTATTTTTATTAGAAATAAGCCCTAATTTGACTTCAAAATAAGTTTATGTCAACGTTTATTTATATGTCAACATAAGGACAGATGTACTTTTATTTTCAGAAACACATCTCTCAATATTGACAAAAATGTTCATTCGAAGTCAAATATTTTTACCATCGCCACCGGAACTAAAATATTGCATATCATTCGCAGACGATTCGTTTGCCATAGATGATAAATGTGTTAACAAATATTCTCTAATGCTGAATCCGAATCCAACATCAGTTTTTCTGTATCTGTTGCAGTTCTGGTTGCAATAATCTCCGGGTGCAATTTTTAAAAATTTATATTTCGATCTGATATATCTGGTTTTGAAATTACACACAAGGGAGTTAAAATTAACTATAATTGAATTTGAATTTCATTTCATGTTTCAGGCTCCAAGTAGAAAAATAATAAAAAACAATTTTTTTGTATTCTGAAAACAATTTGCGATTGCAGATCGAAAAGGCAAATAATATAGTTTCAAGGAATTATTACTATTATATATTCGCTACCGAGAATAATTGAAACATTTAGCGTTGGGACTGAACGGATAATTCAATACTAAATGTAGTTCACTGTGATAGTGGAGGCTTTTCGGTCAAAAGGAAAATAAAAGAAAGAATATCGGCTAGTTCATCCTTTTATTGAAGACGTCCATAAACGGTGGAGATGTTTGGGTCACACAAACTGAATGAGGCCGCGTTGCTCAGAATCGGAGAGATGTGGGCGTGGTTTTTTGGGTATTTCCTTTTTTACACAAACTAAATTGGGGAGAAAGCAAAGAAAAGAATAAAAAAAAATAAAAAAAAATATATGTATATTATAATTTATTATCACTAAAGCTGTTTCAACAGAGTGCCTTTCTCAAGGCACATGAGAAAGACACTCTGCCAAAACAGATGTAGTGATAATAAATTATAATAAAATTTGTGGAAGAGTTAAAAAAAAGTTTTCAGTGTTTTATAAGCCCTATCCTCCATGATAAAATGAACTTCCCTCAAGTAACGGTCGAATTTATTGACATGTAAATAAATAATTATTAAATTAAATTTATTTACATGGTCCTTGATTTGATTGGTGTAGTGAACCACGGATTAACTACTATGATTTATTCTTTTGTGATTAGTGCTCCATCTTTTGATGTAGTGCTTTTGATCGTTAGTGCTCCATCAAAGTACTAATTGTGTCCTCACATGTTAATGCGAAGTTGAGATCCACATTAATGATAGAAGTGTTATTATGAAGTCTTGCTTACTTCATTAATGTCAACTTACACTAACTGTAGCAATATTATGTATCCCAACGTTTTTTGAAATTAAAGCTCAGTTAGTTGGAGCTTTATAAAATATCATTACTAATTGCTAGTACACTTTGCGCATGCATTGCTAATAATTTCAAATAATTTACTTGTTGACAATCCTCTTTCGAATTAAACAGTTGAAGTGTTCGCATGGTAATACTAAATCAAATTCTCATTTACTACTTTGCAATTACTTTGTTGAATAATGCTACCAAAAGTCAAATATAAAACCTAATAATGTTAATTATTAAATAGTATCAGTTCTTGTTCGAATTCTGTTTGGCCTCCATTTTGAAAAAAATTCTGTTTCTTACACTTCCATTTTTCAGTTCACCTGAAAAGAAAGAAGAAAAAAAAGTAGAAGCCAAGAAGAATCAATTGGATGGGCTTTTATTATTTTAATTTTCATTTTTAAGTCAGTTTTGTTACAATTTGAATTTTTATGAATTATTTCAATTTATTATCCTGTTCTCTGTTTTCCATATACTAATTATTTTTTGAGATTGATAACATTTTATAATTGATGTTATTAAAATATACTTATAATTTTAATTAAATGTGTAACATTTCCACC
Organism: Diabrotica undecimpunctata; assembly: GCF_040954645.1. NCBI lineage: Eukaryota > Metazoa > Arthropoda > Insecta > Coleoptera > Chrysomelidae > Diabrotica > Diabrotica undecimpunctata. Next base: position 44,796,336 of record NC_092803.1, on the reverse strand, counting down.
ATCTTACTTAAATTAGCAATCAGAGTCTTAGAAATATAGTGTAATTTTTATCTATTCTTGTTTAAGCAATTTATTAAATAATTGTAGACCTTAATATAGAAGATAATTGTGTGCATTGATTCTCCCAAACCTTCAGTATTAATTCCTAAGCCATATTTACTTATTTTTACTGAGTGCCATGCCATGCCATAAAGAACGTCATGCCATAAAGAACGCCATGACTCAGTAGGAAAGATTATTCACCAGGAATTAGCCAACAAACTGGGACTTCTCTAGACCGATCATCTTCCTTATGATCAGTACGTCTCTGAAAGAATGCTTGAAAACGACAACTAGAAGCTATACTGGGACCGCACTGTGCTCACAGACCAACCAGTGGCGCATAATATAGACCGGATCTCATACTAGTTAATAAACTTACTAGACAAACAACACTAATAGATGTGGCGATACCTAACAACAATAATTTGCGGGTTAAATACAACGAAAAGATCGCCAAATATAGAGATCTCGAAATACAAATAAGATGATAGTGGAAAATGGAAAGTACTCAGACAGTACCTATTATTCTATCCGCTACTGCTGTTATTCCGAAAAACCTCCTAGAAAACATAATACAGCTAGGTCTAAGTGAACACCTGTATAAGACCATGCAGAAAACTGTGCTACTCTCGACATCCAGATGCGTATGGAAATTTTTGGGAAATACTCCAACGTACCAAATCATTTAGGGCTCGATAACACTGAAAGTCTCACCAAAGCTCAATCCTTTTGATGCCGTAGATATCTGGGACAAGTGAATTTTCCCCTTATTTGAACTCCAATTTTCCTACATTTCAGAGCTAAGATAGTCGTTAGACTCTTGGCTACTAAACTTCATTTCTTTGCCTAGACGTAACTTATCGATAACAATGGTATTGTTACACACGGGATTTTTTCGCATCTTATGTATTTCAACTGCCGTTGTTATTTAACAATTTTGATATTAATTATTTATACCTGTATATACAACAGGTACAACCCTGTTTTAACTTTATCAACCAAGCTCAACTACTGATCTCATCTCCTATCCTGCTAATCACCTGCCATCGCGGCACCGCAGTTCCTGACTGTAGCCTCGAAGACGCTGGTCGGGACGCCAGCGTCGATCCCAAGTTGTTTAAATGTGTTAGAGCTCCCAAAGGGTCAGGCCGAGATCCGTTTGCACCATCATGGATATTAATTATGTAGAATCAAGTTCGGCAAATGACTGCGTCGCATCCCTCGACGCTCTTCAAAAATTAGACGCGACGGAAGCGTGCATGGATAAGACCGTCAAGGAAGTTGGTAGGTTTAATAACTTTAGGAAAGTGGGAAAGATGTGACTGGCTACAAGTGGTCTTCTTTATTATTTTGTATATTACAAAATGTATACTGTTGGCCCAGTGAGAGGCAAAATTGAAATTAAATGAAATAAATTATTTTTTTCCAGACTAGACTACTCTGGAGACAAATCCCGAAACATGTCAATTTTTATTTTTAAATTATGATTATTTGGCATATAATATCAACCTAGGATAGGGAATAGGGGTTGATCGCTAAATTCAAAAGTTGTTAAATTCTCTATTCAGTTATATAAACATTAACATAATTATTTGTAGAGGGTGGCCAAAAATATTTAATTATTAAATTATATTAATTTACTCTACAAGAAGTATGTACGCAATTTATTTAATACAAAAATATTATAAATATTCGCAAAATATTTAATTACTTGTCGCTTAAATAAATGTTAAAATTGCAACCCATCTGTCTTCTTCTTCTTTTTCTTCCTCTTTATAAGCAATTCAGCTTGTTCATTGACAGATTAATACCTCTATGGAAGGTTGACACTCCATCTTTTGGGCGGTAATTCAACACTTCTTCTGCAGATTGATTACTTATCTCTTGCTATTTATTTTTCATTTATACACTGTAGGTTACATTTTCTTCTAATGTCTTCTCAGTACTCTCATCTTTGCAGTTTCTGAGGCAAATGTCATTATTGGTCTCACACTGGCTTTATAAAATTTTGACTGCATCTCAGTTTTAATGTGTCTGTTTCACCATATAGTGCTATTAAGGCATCCTGCCAGTCCAGTCTATTTGCTTTTTGTATTTAATCTCTCACTTCTTTGTCCAGGACTCCATAGCTGGACAGTGTAAATGCAAGGTATTTTATTTCCATTACTTGTTCAATACTGATGCCATCAATTTCTATTTTACACCTGGTTGGTTCTTTGATAATTGCTATTGTTTTAGTTTTCTGAGATGAGATTATCATATTAAATTCTTTTGCTCTTATGTTAAATCTGTGGACCAGTCTTTGCAGACTATATTCATCTTGGGATATCGATATTGCGTCGTCTGTGTAACAGAATACTTTTATTTCTTTGTTTCCCATTCTGTATCCTCTTGCTTTGTTAACAATTTTGATGATTTCCACCCAACTGCCTCTTGGCAATAATTAGACCGATGAAGGCAATCTTCTTAAACGGTGTGGATCATTTCTAGAGTTATATTACGAATTTACAATCTAATTCTATTTTCTAAATCTTGTAAATTTGGTGGTAAATCGATGTAAACTTTTGATTTACATATATATAGAAAAATCAATTGGTCTAAGATCTGGATATATTGGGGGCCACTCTATTGTTCGCCGTTTACCACTAAATATCCTAGGAAAACATCTGTTGGCCATTTGGCCATGAAACCATTGAACATTTAGTCTCATTGTTTGGTTTTATGTACTACCTGATTTTAGAAAATTATTATTTGTAAGAAAAAATATTGTATTGCTTTTACCAGTATATTTTACATTTTATTAGGTTATTATTTATAAGTTGTTTTTTTTGTTTTCAGGTAAGCCATACACAAATGTTCTAGATGATCATTATAAGTGTTGATATTGAGGGTATGTATTATTCGTTATCGGCAATACTTTTTTTAATTGTAGTACACTTTTCAATTTTACCATTACTTATGTTGTAGCTTTACTATTACTTATATAACATCCTTGGTTGTTATACGAGTAGTTAGAATAACGCACAAGGTAATTAATAAACAGTGTGGATGTTTAGTAACAATCTTCGTTTGATACCATTTGAGATAAAAACACGGAGATAGGTAGATTTTTAAATTTGCTTTTATTTTGGATCATCGCAACTATTGGTTTTTATTATATCCCTTTGGTTGCAACTTGCAGCTAATTACAAATACAAATCCTCACAAATAGTTAAATAACAGGTAAGAGTGGTCAAAGTTAAATCAATCAAAATAATAGCTTTCCTCTCTGTTCACCTTAAAAATAACTAAAATTGTCGTTTTAATTACGATGCGTGATTTTTTAGGCCTAAATCCCGAGTAATTAGCAATCAGTTTACGAGTTCACCAGTTTTTCGATACGATGTAAGATTATCCTTGCATTTAGTTTAAATAAATGTGTAACCGTTTCAAAAGTCTTAAAAAATTTATTATTGTAATTCCTAGTAAATATTCAAATTAATGTTGCTCACGCCATCTAGCTGCCGAGTTCATTTAAATTACCTTAAGTACCCTACCGTAGTTTTTAATAGCTCCGACCGTTGTGTAAAAATTGGAGCGTTTGTAAACTCATCGCCATTCATCTCTATTTCTCTCTTTGAACGTCCAACAGACAGGACGTAATTCTGTTTAAGTGGTCTCTTGACGAGGTAAGCCGAACAATTCCTTGTCCCATATATATTTTCAAATAAATATTTATTTTACACCCTTACCGGAAGCCCTAATAGTTACCAGAACTATGTTTGTTGGCCCGAGGTTATCTAAATAGCTATGGATTTATGGTATGTGTTCTGAAACCAATAATTCGAAGAATATCCTGTTTGCTTAGCCGTCCAATCCTATATATTTTTATGGTGGATAATATGTTTCTGCTGCCGATAGATTCAACGTTTTGAAATCACAGCCTGAGTACCTAGTTGGTACAAATTATATCCTTTCTACAAGCCACACAAGCATTTGAATAATTCAGGTTGTACCCATTTTACATTTTTTTATTGAAAAGAGTAAAGATTATCTATGAACTAAATAACAGTGAAGTAATTTATTATTGATCTTTTAATTACAATAAACATCTAAATTCTTCATAATATACAAATATATTGTTTATGTAAATGAATTTCGAAATTTAGGATAAAGTATAATTTTATTTTTATATAAGTATTTCTCATTCATATTCTAATGCCAAGATATAAAGTGTTTGTTTTCTTACGATATGATTTTAATTTTATTTTCGTATACGTACTTCTCATTTTTAATTTCATACCTTAAACACAGACTGTTGATTTCTTTTCTGGGACGACGTAACTTTTTAACAGAAGAATCTTTTAATAACTTTTTGTTCGTCATTGACGTAACATTTTTTTTTTTGATAATTTTTAATACAATTATCGTTTATGTAGGATGTATTGAAAATAGCTGATTAAATAATTGAAAATAATACATAATTGCATAGAACGGATAAATGTAAATAAGATAAATACCTGGCGTAACTTCTTTAATGGTGTAAATTCGTGAAAAAGTTACCTTTGGTTGAAGTGTGTTAATTGGCAGATAGCGACGGCCGCATATAAGATCGACGATGACGTCGTGAGGTAGAAGGACTCGGTGGTCCCAGCGCAAGAAGAAGTCATCATGAACGCATAACTGATCAGATCAAATACTTATAAACTAATGATTAATTCTGTGTATGTAGGGCCAAAACCCCCGTAGATACCTATGAGAGTGCCATTCTGCCGGTGGTCCCAATAGTTTCGAAGTAATGTGGAGTACACCAGCAATAATTTTGAAAATATTCTATTTCAAGTAATTGTGGTTAAAATAACACGTGTGGGGTTTTAGGCAAATGGCGTTCTGGCGAAAAACAATACTTTGAGTTATAGAATTTTTCATATAAAAATGATTGCACGTCATTCAAGATTTGCGAGGTCAAAACCTCACAGCGTTGCCAAAACATCAGAATAGTTAGTAAGTGAGGAATTTTTAAAATGTCAACTATTTGCAAACTATTATTTTAACATTAAATACACTTAGTTTTAAGACGACTGCAATACACTAAAATACATAAGAAAACTTTTTAATACTAAATTACATATTTTAAATTTTAAACTTACCTCTTTTAGAGCATTAATAGTAAAAACGTCCCGCCATTATTTCTTGTTCAAAATAATCTATCTTATATGAGAGCTTATCAGCTTTCTACAGACTATTTAGTTCTTTTGGCATAGCACAATCACAATACAAACAATCTTAATTTAATATGTATTTATAAATACAATTTATTAATATATAATATATTATGATCAAATTGTGTAAGAAATCAAAACATAAACAAAATTCTTACTCTAAAAAAGCGGCTACACTTAAAACAATTTTGCCACACGCTAAACTGTCATTGAAATTTGAAGTATTTCCGTATCAGCTCGGTATAATTATCTAATCTATTTAACTAAAATTATTATGTTGTGGAATATAAGACTTAAAAAGTTATTTCATAAAATTTATATTATTAATAATAACAAATGTTTTTGGTTATTTAATCAATATAATTCTAAAATTCCCAATATAATGATGATTACATTTTTCTGATTATTATACTATGTTGACGCCTATGAAATATCGAACAGTTCCGTATGAGTTTCGTATTATTAGCTGTGTTAGGAAAATTTGAACTCTGACGTTCTGGAAACTTTAAATATAAGTGACGTCACTTTATATAAATTGTGACGTGCAACGTTTTTACTTTGAAAAATGGTATAGCCAGTTTTACCGTCGGAATTTGAAGAAGATAATTTAGATATACAATGAGAATAAGTAATGAGAATAAGTAACTAAAGTCATAATATAAAAATATTATATAAATATTATAAGTAATTAACAGATATATGAATCAATAAGGTCATATTTTTAATGAAATAATAAAAGGTATTAAAATCAAAATATGTAAATCTAAACTAAATAGTCCCCCAACCTAATTTATTGTTTTTATTTATTATTAAAGGTTCTACACGTATAGCACATAAGTTTATTTAAAGTCTTTATTTGTACAATATAACTAATTTATTTTACACTAATAATTATATAATTTATCTACGTGTGTTACATTTTAAAAACTCGACGCGATGTTCAAAAACTAACTAACTGTTTTCAGAAAAATTCCTTCTTTAAATATAAAATGCCGTTAGTTCCGGAATTCCGGCGATTCCCCAATCGAAGAGCCGAGAAGGTCGCGCATACTGGTTTTTATTCGGTCTGCTTCTGGAAATCGTGGGTGACTGATCAGAATTCAGGTAAACGGGTCTTTCTATATCGGAGGGGGGCCACTAGAAATTTCTGCCGGCAGGTATATTTATGATCTAGAAAAAACGAATGGGTTAATATGTTTACAGTATTATTCGTAATAATATTTATCATAACAATATTATAAAGTAAGTTGAATTTGTTATTTACATTATATTGGCCCCAGTCATAGCTTCTAAACGTTTTTTTTAATGTCTTAGAACTTGTTATTATTGTTCTCTATCAATTCTTTTATAAGTTTGTTTAGGTAAAGTGGTAACTGGAAAATGATAGTTTTATGATATCACGATACCTGCATCAGGATAACGGCTAAAAAGACGAAGAAGAAGGTAAACTGATATAAAGTGTGTGAAATTGTTACGTTAGATGAGCCACTATTCCGTTTTATTGGTTTAGCAATACATTACTAAGTCAGTTTTTGCAGTCTCCTTGTATTCTAGTATATATGTATACGTATAACAAAAACCGCATGTAAAATTAGAAGTTGTGTGTTATCCGTATAGTCGTCGATTCAACATTTCAATATTTCTAAACATGAAAGAGAATTCATTCTACAAGCACATATGTTAATTAATGCTACAGCGTATTTGAGTACACAACCCGCCATAATAAAACAAACAACAATGTGCTCTATACAGACTATACAGTCAGCCAAAGTTGGCTGAAACAATTTGCTAATGCCACTAACACACTAAAAAGCTTCTTCAACCGAGAAAACAAACTCTCGATGAGTCGAGCCGGGATTTTTCGTGTAATGTATAATAGAGCCGTTCGTTTATATCAGGATGACATTGTGAGGTTTCTGAAAGCTTGTGAGGTTGTTCACCTACCTGAAAAACTTGAATGAGCATTTGAGACAGTAATAAAGCAGATCTTAATTACCATTTTTATCTTTATTAGCCGTTAGTTTCTAATTATCAATTTTCAAAATTAGCACCGGTATACGCTTCTGCTATTTTTAGAATATATACAGAAAGAAATCATTTTAGCCCAGAATACTTATATTTAAAAATGTGTAGATTATATAAAGGGTGTGCCAAAAAAAGCGGGACGGTCCAATCTTCCGCGAAATGTACATCGAATCAAAAAAATGGAAAAGACGCGTTGAATATTTTTAAAAAATATATCGAATGATATGGCGAAGGAAAGTATCCGACAGGGCAGAATGGAAGAACATTGTTAAGCAGGCCAAGACTCACAAAGGGTTGTAGCGCCATTAGAAGAAGAAGAAGATATCGAATGATATATTTGGTAAATTTGGTTTCTTCTTCTTCTTTCTCTTTATAAGCAATTCTGCTTGTTCATTGGCGGATTAATACATCTGTGGAAGATTGTCACTCCATCTTTTGCGTGGTCGTCCGATACTTCTTCTGTCAACTGGTGATTTATCTCTTGCTATTTTGACGACACGGCTCTCCTCCATTCTGCTTATGTGGCTATTCCATTTTTTTTTCTATTTTGTGTCCCTTCATTTATACACTGTACGTACCATTTTCTTCTAATATCTTCCCTCCTCTTTCGATCTCTCAGCGTATTTCCTGTAATTCTTCTCAGTACTCTCATCTCTGCCGTTTCGAGTAGCCTTTGCATTGTAGCTGTGTCGGGTCTTGTTTCTGAGGCATATGTCATTATTGGTCTTACACTGGCTTTATAAATTCTTGATTTCATCTCAGTCTTTATGTGCCTGTTTCGCCATATAGTGTTATTAAGGCATCTTGCCAGTCTATTGGCTTTTTGTACTTGATCTCTCACTTCTTTGTCCGGGTCTTCATAGCTAGACAGTGTAATTCCCAGGTATTTTATTTTCGTTACTTGTTTAATACTGATGCCATCAATTTCTATTTTACATCTGGTTGGTTCTTTGCTGACTACTAAAGTATATTCATTTAGCAAATTCCCATCTGTTAGCAAACGCAAGAGGCTATTAAATATAATCTATTGCCTTAAGCCAGACGGATTCTCATGTTACAGATACAGATCCAAACTGGCCAGTCTGTTTAAATTCAAATTGTAGCGTGTTGCTTTTTAAGTTAATATATTGTGTGTTATATGTTATAGTTATTGTTAAGTTATTTACTGGTCGTGTGATTTAAATGGTATGTTTTTATGCTTCGATAAACTTATGACAATGCTAATTTATTCAAAATGTTCACTTTGTTATATATCTCTCAGTTAATGAATATTTTATTTTAGCACATTTTTCTCCAATGGAACATTAAATTTTGCTCACAATGATTAAATTTCAAGAAATTCTTACACTAATAGTTTCAAAAGTAAATATTTTAAAAAATCATATAATATATCTCAGTACGACCCTGTTTGGCTTTCACGTGCGTATATTGACAGATGGGAATTTGTAAAATGAATGTAGTTTATTGTTTTAGTTTTTTGAAATGAGATTGTCATATTAAATTCTTTTACAATTATTTTGCAATCTTTTACAATTTATTTTGATTTCTTTGTTTCCCATTCTGTATCCTCTTCCTTTCTTAGCGCTTTTGATGATTTCATCCATAATCAAATCGAAGAGCATGGGGCTCAATGAATCCTCTTTGTACAATGCTCAATGAACTGTATGACTATGTTCTGCTTGCTATGCAAAAATACTACTAGTGTTTCACTTGAAGCGTTTCAACTGAATAAATTCGCTTCTTCTTAAAAATTACAAAAATCGCGCAAAGTTTATTTATCTAACACCTTTATATAAACTGAATTTATTTGCGGCAAAATACAAAAGCTTCACTCCTCACCACGCATTTTGATTTTTGTCGATAGGACACTCTGATCAAAAGATATCGAATTTTTACCGTCGTGTTGATACAAATTTTATTAGTTGATTCCGCGCGCGGAACTGACATCCAAAATCGCCGGTTGCTTCAAGCGTTATATCTGAGAGAAAAGTTAGTTCTGCACAAAACGTGCTAATAAAAATGTTCGTTCAAAATTATCTCAGCTACATTTTTTATTTGAAACATTTTTCTAAGACCTACTGATTCTTGCTAAATCTATTTTTCAGTTTATTTCCCCTACGAGTGGGGAGGGGGTATTAGGAGAGAGCCGGTAGGAGTAGTAAACTTGCGTATTTTTGAGGTCCCAAAATTTACATTATCAGCAAAATTCAGCTTGTTGGTATGACTTTTAGAAGTTCAGTGGCGTTTTCCTCTCTGATGACCAAAGTACTTGTGTATTATGCCTAGTGTAATTTTCGGGAAAAACTTGTTGTTTATTTTCTATTCTATGTATTATGTTTCAAAGTTTTCATGATTTTGTGGCTAATATATTCGATATCTTATAGTTTTCAAATTTATCGTGTATTAAATGGCCCACTTCTGAGCTTATACACTTGTTTGTTCTTTTCGGTGTAACTGAGTATAAAAGTTTGGTATTTTGATGTTCCTTTTCGTTTTTTCTTAGTTTTCGACAGTGCGCGTATATCGATTTTGTGAATTGTCATTTTTATCAGTATCTCGTAATCTTTTTTTTGCCCACGATATATCAGTATGCTAATCCTGATTTGGTGTTTTGTCTCGTAGCCCGTTTCTCTTTTACCCGGGCAGGTTTGGAACCCTCCTCAGTTCTCCGGGCTTTGGAATAGCTGACCAATTATTTTTTCCACTTGCGGTAAATAATTCTATAAAATAGCTTTCTTACAACTTTTGGTATACTATTTATATCTTTTAATGCTACACGATTTCTTAAACAAAATAATAACAAGGCATTTTTCCATCCATCCAAATGATCTTCATACTACTAGATTTTTAAAGATAATTCGAATCTACCCTATTATATCCTACACATTGTCATGCCACTTCAACACACTTTAAAATCCTGTATTTGCTATAAACCAGACAGTAGACATTATAAAACAGCTACAGCCATCAACACGTGCGAATGACAGATCAACGGCAAGAGATAAGTCACGATTTAACAATTTAGAAAAAATGTTGACCTACAAAACGTCAAGTATCAGTTGTTAAAGACATAAAAACTTCCTGTGAGTTTGAAACTAACATAGGTTATGGTAATTTATCTTTTGTTTAATTGTTTAAGATAAATGTCTGCTTTCCGTGACGCTTGTTTGCACAATGGCTGCTGTTTGTGTATGTGTTGTGTGTTAGAACTCGGCTTTCTAGTTTTTAATAGATGTTTTAGTCAAGGATAAAATAAATCAAATAGAGAATAGAGTATTACGTCTAAAATGGGAGGCAAAAGTTGCAACTTTTGTTTCTTAAATATTTTCTGGAAAATCCCACATAAATTATAAACACACTGTTCAGCAAACTTTAATTATTAAGAGTTACGCACAAAATATCTCATTGGGTCGTGGTGCAAGGAGACCTATTACGACCTAATCATATTATGTACTTTACAAATATGCATGTTATTTTGTCCTGTAATTTATTCATACGATAGTTTTGTTGAATTACATTTTAGAAATTTAAATTATGTAATATCGATATGGTTAATTCGACATTATTCGATTTGCTAAACTATTTATTCAAATTTACCTGCGTCATTTGCTAGATTCATTTTCCCCTACTATTAAAGTTACATTCATTGGTTAAATATGAACTGCATAAACTACCGACGAGTGTTTCTGTAGCAATTTGAAATTGTTTGGAATTTTGCAAAAGGGAATGAGCTAGTTTTGTACATAGACATTATAGAAGTTAGGTTAATTAGTGGTAATAGAGATAAAATAGTGATAACTTTATAGCTAAGGTAAAAATGTTCAAAATTACTTGTGTAACATTTCTATACATTAAGGTGCAATAAATTATATACACATCTATTTTATAGAGGAGAAGACACATTTTTGGAGACGCCACTTTAGATATAGATTGGGTATAGATTTAAGGAGGAACATTAAATGTAAATAAGAACTATTTTTTATGCGAAAAAATTATTTATTTATAAAAACACGGCGTTACGAAAATTGAAAAAAATGGAAAGTAGCTTTGTTAATAAACACAGATAAAAACAACAAAATAATGTTTGTAGTTTTTTTTATTAATACGTAGTATTTCCTCTGCGGACCCTTATAACATCCTGCATACAGACATACATAATAGATAAAATCCCGACGTCTTTTAACTATTCATTGATGATTCTAGTACGGTGGGGATGCGCGTTATCGTCCATAAAAATAAAATAAGGTCCTATGATTGGAGCAAAGGGTACCATATATACTCATCTAAAAGGGTTCTTATATACCTCCAGACATATAACCTTCAACCACAAGAACTAAGTCAGTACGGACTTTGAAACTTATAAAAACCCAAACCATAACTGAGCCTCCTCGATAGGTTATTCTGTCAGCAATATTGCATTTGGAAAATCGTTCAGCGACCGTCTGGTGACCTCAAGCAAAACCTGGACTCATTCGAAAACAAAACATAACTCCAGTTTGCGTAATTCCAATTTTCGTGCTCCTTGCAAAAGCAAGTCGACCTCTGCGGTGATTTGCAGGTCAACCGCTTAATGGCTCTTTGAACAGCACAACAAATTATACCTAGCACCTGACCTGGGCAGCATAATATTAGCTACGACCCTCTTGCACTAAAGCCATGACCTTTTCAGCATCCGTTGCTGTTAATGGCATTTAAATACAATTACTTAAAATCCACACGGAAACTAAATTCCTGTAGCTGGTTGTATACCATGTATAACAAAAAAATTATTTAAAAATTCCCTTATAAAAGGTATAACAATAAAAAAACCCTAAGGAAATAGAGTTGCTATCAACAAGTTCTCACAGATATTTCGTCTAAGGACTAGCAACCTCAGGGAAGTCTTACGTTGCCATGTAATCAATTCCTATTGTAACTTAAACATCCTAGATTTTAATTATCACAAATATTTGTAACTCAAAGTTAATTATATAACATTTAATAGGATTTTACCCATGTATTTAGTGGCTCTAAACATGTACATCCAGATAGCACTGATGAATCCAATATATGGAACTAAAAAGAGCTTTCTTTATTTAATATAGATCCAATACTATCTAAAATAAATAAAATACTTATAACTATATTTTTAGAAAAGTTTCTCTCTATTTTCTTGTACATAAAATATATAATATGTTCCACATTCTAGCTTCTTTACATGTCAACTATAACTACACTCAGGTGCAAAAAATTCGATCCATTCCTTATTTCTTATTTATTTGAAGTTGTATAATTTTAGAGACATTAAATTACGTATGTAAATTTAGGTGTATCCTCGTATACGAGAAATAAAATAATATTTTTAATATTGCTTTTTATATTTCTTAAAACAAATTGGTATTTCAGGTTTTTGTCAAAAAGGGTCTGAAGCAAGTAGATATTTATTGAATGTTGTTTTTAATTTAACAACCATACTAGTGTAGTGATTTTATTTTCAAAACGTGTTATATTTTTATTTAATTATCCTTCCTAAATGTCTCTAACTCCGACAGATGCTGAAAGGGCGGTGACTTTAGTTCAAAATGGTCGTAGCCAATATTATGCAGCTGAAATGTTGGGTGTTAGTCGATCTTCGGTTCAAAGAGCAGTTCGGCGTTTTAGCGACACCGGTAACTTCACAAGAAGACCAGGATCAGGTCGTAGAAGGGGAACTGGCAAATCGTCTAAGCGAAGTGAGAAATGTGGATGTAAGCAGATGGACAGTTCGTCGACGACTTGTAGAAGGTAAAAATTATCCAGAAGGCCAGCCCTATCTCCAATACTATCCATAGAACATCGCAGAGCTCGCCTTGCTTTTGCAAGAGAACAGGACGACAACGCGCGTCCTCACCGTGCTAGAATCGTCAACCAATATATAGAGGATGTGGGAATTGTCCGTATGAACTGGCCAGCTTGCAGTCCCGATCTCAATCCCATAGAACATCTATGGGATATGATGAGAAGACGTCTTCGAGCACGAGTACCCCGTCCAAACAACTTGGCTGAACTTACAGCGGCTCTTCAAGAAATATGGGATCAATTGGATCAATTTGATATCCAGAGGGTAATTACCTCAATGCCTAGACGTGTACAGGCTGTTATAAGGGTCCGAGGGAGAAACACTAGATATTGATTTATTATCAATGTTTTTCTTAATTTCAGAAAGTTTTGAATATTCTTGTATTTTTGAGTTTTGGCGTATGTCTCTATAAATAAATGATTTTTTTGGATAATCTGTAAAAATTATTTTAATTTAACATATACTTTTACATATATTATACCTGATTTAAAACTAATATCTTCAAACGTTTTCTTTTTTCAGCAAATAATACCCATGGATCGATTTTTTTGCACCTGAGTGTAATTGATGGATTCGACCGTTACTTGATGGAAATTCATTGTATGTAACAATAAAACACTGAAAACTTTGTTTTCAAAACTTTTACAAAATTTATTTTAAACTCTTATCACTACAGCTGTTTCGGCTGATTGCCTTTCTCAAGTATTATTAGTATTCCACCACCAGAGAAAAAAAACCATTACCTTCTGCTCGATTACGTATACAGGCAAAATATCAACAAAAATAGCCAAACACATAAAAAAGAAAGGAATAACACCAGCTTTCAGAACATATAACAACCTAGGCAAATATATTAAAAACAACAAGAGCCAAAATAAAAAACACTTACACAGTGGTGTGTACAAACTTAAATGTGGCGACTGCCCAAAAACTTACATCGTTCAAACTGGTAGAAATTTTAATAAACGAACAGCAGAACATAAAAATGCTTTCAATAATAGAAAAACAGATTCTACATACGCACCTGACCTTCTAGATCATAATCATTCTTTTAATGACGAATTTAAAATTCTTCACATTCAAAATAAAGACCTTAAGCTATTTTTGTTAGAATCTATGGAAATCAACAAATTAAAAAACACAGATATAATTCTGAATGACCAACTTGAGACAAACAGTTCTCTCCTCCTCAACCTATTTCATTAGACTATAAAGTATAAACGCATGCCAAAAATAGATCACCTGATAAAAGCAATCAGCCCAAACGGCTGTAGTGATAAGAGTTTAAAATAAATTTTGTGGAAGTTTTGGAAACAAAGTTTTCAGTGTTTTAACTGCCTATAATTACGAAACCGAGATTCTATATTGCCATTTTGAAACTTTGTTCCCTTTTAAACAATATTTAATTATAGCTATTTAATTATTTAATAATTATGGCTATCATCAGATAAAGAAGAATAATTGTAATATCCAAAAGATTTTCGTGTATCTAGACAAATTAAAGAGTGTTCTAAAAATTGGATACCTTCATCATTTCTACCCTCAAATGGGTTTAAAAAATAATTTGATTTTAATCTATATAACAGCGGATTTTTTATATTAACAATTGACCGCCATTTTATAATTACGTTAATCAGGAAAACTCAGAAAGTTTATAAAAATAGATTTGATAATAATGTTTCGGAACTATAATTATAATACTGGTTTTTTCGGCTTCAGAATAACAAGATAAAATATTTTCAATTTGTGGCCAAAGACAAAGATTTGAAGTTGTTGGTAATATCAAACTTCATCTTTAATTAATTAATTCATCTTTAAATAATAATGTATGGTCAATTTCTACTTGTATTTCCATGGTTTCTTTAATTTTAATCGAACTCTAGAATTTTGGCTCACCACAGTCAAATTTCACGAGATAAAAATAAATAAGATTTTCTTTTTGATGCCACTTCCACTTCATCAGATTATAACTTCACTTACACTTAAATTTTTTACCGAAACTACAAAAATCCACTGTCACATAACTTGAAGCCAATGGTCTTGTTTTTGTTGCTGCTATTTTTATATAATTCTCTCCTTTTCATCGGACTGTTCCTTTTATCACCACCTTCTTGCTTTTTCAAATATTTTGGAAGTACTGGAAATATTTTTGAAACAGCACTTTCTCCAAGAGAAGATCTTTTTTTAGGAAAAGTAGTTAATACACCATCAACAGATTGCATATGTAAAGAAATACAAACAGATATTATAGGCTGTCTATTCACTGTTAAAACATTTAAATGCTCTCGCCTTCCATTACGAAGGCCATGGCCTAACCGAAGTAAATTTTACAGTAGTTTTAAGCGTCAGCACTATGTTGGGGGCTTATTTCATAACGTCCGATAAAGGCATGCGGCTACCATGGAAATGAGATGCAGTAACTAAAATATGTCCGAAGCTTATTCCGAAATATGTCCGAAGGGCGTTCAGGAAGCAGGCCCGAGAAAAACTTACCATTCGATTGGTTGAGTATTACGCGTAAATAGTGTTTTAGTGATATACTGTTTTTTGTTAATAAAGACGTTTAAATCTTAAGAAATGACAATGGCGGTGTCTGAGTTAATGAAATTAAATTTTTAGTGGAAAACTTTAATCTTGCACTACGTGGTCATAATGGGTCTAAAGAGTCGATTAATAAGTGTATGTATTGTTCCATTGGTCGAAGGATTGGATGAAGAGATCGAAACATTTTATAGTACGTTGGAGCAGACGCTTAGGAAGCTTCCAAATAGAGAAATCACAGCAGTCGTAGGCGATTTCAACGCTAAAATTGGTGTAACTACAGAAGATCATTACTTGCGAGAGACCGTCGGATTATATGGACTTGGCCAAAGAAATGACAGAGGAGAACGCTTGCTACACTTTTGTATAGACAACAACCTGTTTGTTACTAATACAGGCTTTCAACATCACCCAAGACGACTATACACTTGGATATCACCAGGAAATAGATACAGAAATCAGATAGATTTTATATTGGTAAAAACCCGTTGGAGGAGCGCTGTTAAGGATGTTAAGACCTATCCAGGAAAAGATTGTAATAGCGACCATCAATTTTTATCAGCTGAATTCCGCATGAAGTTAAGAAACAGTCCAAAAACAGGAAATACAACAACTAAATGGCATCTAAGATATAACGATCCGTACAAAAAAGCCGCAACGCAAAAGCTATGTGACCTCAAACAATCATTAAATCCAGAAGAGTCCTCAAATAGCATATGGACAAAAACAAAATTCATATTGCATAATGCTGCGAAAAACATTAAGAGTGATAGAGAAGAAAGAAGGAAACAATGGATAACAGACTCCACGTGGACTAAAATACAGGAGAGGAAGTGCTTAAAAGCCACAGGACTGAACAGTGAAAGTGACAAAGAGGCCTATAAAGCGCTGAACGGTCAAATAAAACGACTCTGCAAAAAGGACAAGAACACACACTTGAACAAAATCTGCATGGAAATAGAAGGGCATAAAACCAAAACTGAAACCAGAGACATGTTTAAAAAAATAAAGCAGATAACACGTTCCTTTACACCAAACTACCTTGCTATCAAAGATGATAACGGAACTCTACTCACTTCTAAAAAAGATATTTTACACAGATGGAAAGAATACTGTGGACGACTGATGATGGAGGAAAGCACAGACGCCTCATCACAACAAGAAGATGCCAGTTTGGCGACGGAACCTGACGTACTCAAAAGTGAAGTTGAAGCAGCAATTATGAGGCAAAAAAGTCAGAAAGCTGCCGGTCCAGATAACATACCTATTGAAATGATTTGGGCCCTAGATGACGTTGGAGTGGATATAATACATCAAATTTGTCAAAGAGTGTGGGAGACAGGTAAATGGCCTGAGAACTGGACACAATCACTATATATTCCCATACATAAAAAGGGAGCGAAAGATTTATGTAGCAACTATCGCACAATTGCTCTAATTGCGCATTGCAGTAAGATACTCTTACATATAATTCTCGAGAGAATAAAGCCCTTTTTACTACCTAACATTGCGGAGGAACAAGCAGGTTTCGTCCCCGGACGTGGTACTAGAGAACAAATTTTAAACGTACGGCAGATTGTAGAAAAATCCAGAGAATTTAACATCACAACATATTTGTGCTTCATAGATTATAGTAAAGCTTTCGATTTGGTCAACTGGAGTAAAATGTGGCAGGTTTTGTCTGAAATGGGAGTCCCCAATCATCTGATACTGCTAATTAAAAGCCTGTACAATAACAATTATGCCAGAGTTAGAATAAATGGGGAACTAACCGATAGTTTCAGGATCACAAAGGGCGTGAGACAAGGCTGCATACTAAGCCCAATTCTATTTAACATCTATGGTGAATGGATAATGCGGAAAGCTACTGAGGACTGGAACGGTGGCATCACCATTGGCGGGAAAAAGATTTGCAACTTGAGATATGCAGATGATACTACTATCCTCGCTAGTTCTGAAGCTGAATTGATTCACCTGCTACAACGGATAGAAGACGTAAACTTAACGATGGGCCTTAAAATAAATAGAGATAAAACGAGAATCATGATAATTGACAGAGCTAACAACAATCAAAATCATCTGGTCATGATAAACAATATCGCTGTTGTAGATAAATTTGTGTACCTGGGCTCATTAATAACCAACAAAGGAGGCTGTACTGAAGAAATAAAGCGGCGGTCAGCAATCGCAAAAAGCGCTATGGCAAAATTAACAAAAATTTGGAAAAGCCATGTAATAACTACCGTTACAAAAATGAGACTAGTAAGAAGTCTAGTTTTTCCAGTTTTTACTTATGCATCGGAATGCTGGACCCTTACTGAGAAAGACAAAAAGAACATAGATGTATTTGAGATGTACTGCTGGAGACGAATGCTGAGAATACCATGGGTGGCCCGAAGAACAAATGAATCCATACTGGACCAGCTAAACATAAAGAAAAGACTAAGAACACAAATATCAGAACAAATAATAAGCTATTTTGGACATGTCCTTCGAAGAAATGGTCTTGAAAAACTTACCATCCAGGGAAAAGTAGAAGGCAAAAGAAGTAGAGGTAGATCTCCCACACGATACACGGACCATATTGTTGCTACCATTGGCGCTCCATTGTCAGAATGTGCTAGAATGACAGAAGATAGAACAACTTGGAGGAACATTGGGAAATTTAACTAATATCTTCATGATATCACGATACCTGCATCAGGTTAACGACTAAGAAGAAGATTGTTCCATTGAATATCCATTTTTATGCTGATTGGTAGTATCCTCCCGTATCTAATTACGGAGTCCTCTTTTTATTCAAGATCTGGCTAATGCCGAGGTCAATAGCCAGTTAATCTGATTAAGAACTTTATCTAATATATTGTGAGTACTTTAAGTGACGTTACTTTCGAGTTAAGAAAGTTCATAGAATAATGTAAGAAACTGAAATGAAATTAGTTATACAGTTTAGCATTTAAAATCTGTTATATATTATGATAAAGCAAAAGTTATAGATTGCCAAATAAGTGTTCAGCTAATTTTTGTACCGTATTATGATTTTCTGATAAATATTATCAGAATTTCTTTGAATACCACCCAATTTCCCTTTAATAAATCTCGTATATTATGCAAATCGAACGATATGTAAAATATGTACCCATGTCGCACATTACAAACTTATCTTCGAAACCAGTTACGAGATTCGGTTTTACCTTGTTATAATCTTCGAGAAACACATGGTGACGATTTATGCAAATATGTATTGCTGAATTCCACCTCGTATGTCTCTCTCATTCGCGCGTTCTGCATCACAACTGATGTATGTACATACATTGTTAATTCGTTTCGTATGCCGTAATACTCAATGATGCTATTGTTGGACACTAACAAGAAAGAAATAAAACTGTCTACTGCAAGAATGTACATACGAGCCCTAAGTTATTGGGACTAACTAAAATATCATGCATAATTCATGTATTTCAGTGCTAATTTTATTTCTTTTCATATTTAAAGTAACGAAATCGAATAAGCAATGACTTCAATGTTAAAAATCACAAAATTTAATTACTTTTTCAATCTGATATCATGGATCACAAGACACATTAGTTTATTAAGTGAATCTAACTTGATCCTAATTGATTCAGACATCTAAAAAATATAATATATATATATATATATATATATATATATATATATATATATATATATATACATATATATTGAGATAATATTGAGTATAGGAGAAGCGAAGGTAATCTGGAATGAACTTAAAATGGTTATTTAAGAAATAATTTATAAGTTATATACTGGAGAATATTATAGAGTATTTATATGAGGGCATTCTTAAGAAATTAGCATAATAATAAGTTTAAAAAGTTTTTTATTTTGCAATGTATTTGGTGATTTTCATAATTATAAATATATTTGAGTAAGCCATCTTTATAGGCAACCAAATATACACTGAAGTAAATTTAGTTGTAGGAACTTTTATAAATAATTATGGATTAAAAGATAGTGTTATTTATAAATTTAAGACGTAATTTATATATAAGTTTATATTCTGATCTGAAAAGCCTAAATTTCCATAAAATTCTCGATAGAATTTTAGTTAGAATAGTAGTTTTCTAGATAGAATAGTAAAAAATTATCTAGAACTCTAAAATAAGATGTCATTAGAAAGAATTTAACCTTTGTTCGGAGTAAAATTTTCGCGAAGATTGTAGTGTCTATGAAATAGAAGGATTCGAATATATTTTCTTTCAAGAATATTCGTGAACATTAAAATGATATAAATACGATTTGATTTGGATTCAACCGGGTCAGTATGATGGTCAGTTAGTATAGTCAGTCAGTCAAGATAGTCAGTCAGTCAAGATAGTCAGTCAGTCAAGATAGTCAGTTATCAGTGATTCAGTAGTTGGAAAGTATATTAGATGAAGATTAAGAAATAGAATTAAGAGAGTATTAATTGAAGATTAAAAATTATATTATGTATATGGTGATTGGAGATTGGAAGAGAGTATTAGTTGAAGATTAAAAATTATATTAGGTATATGGTGATTGGAGATTGGAAGAAAAAAAAAAAGATTATTAGAAAAAAGAATAAACAAAAAAGCAATTAAAAAGGAAGAATATTTTACCCATTTATAAATGCTATTAAGAAGAAAAATATTTTAAAATGGTGGAAGCTGATAATTAAAACATTGTGGTGTATTTGGCAATGCAAGTTTACAAAAAGGAGGATAATCGAGGCTGACAACGAGGACATTGAGTGGTGATTAAAATCTTTATTTTGGAAAACAGTTTCATGTAGGCCTTCAGTGGCAGAAAGGTACCAAATTTTGTTAATATAATTTAATTAGTGTCATAAGAATTTCAATTTAAAGTTAGTTTGTTTTAAATTAACATTGTCTATATAATTTAATTAGTGTCATAAGAATTTCAATTTAAAGATAGTTTGTTTTAAATTTACATTGTTTATATTAGATATATATGTGTGTTTCATAATAATTATAATAAAGATAATTTCAAAAAGTGCTTAGAAACTAATTCTTTGAGAACCGCGATAAAAACCCTATATAAATCTTATTTAAAAACACTCATTGCTCATAAAACCATACACAAACAAAACATCATAACAGTATATATATATATATATATATATATATATATATATATATATATATATATATATATATATATATATATATTGTTATTGATAATTCTTATTTACATGCACTGATAAAAGATCCTATTTAACACGACATATAATGATTCATTAATAATTCAAGAAGACAATAACATAAATCAACACACTACACCTCAAGGACACCAAAAATTTGCTTCCTTACCGCATATCAAAGAAATCACTCCAGCTTTAACCAGAATATTTAGAAATGTTATAGATGGTAAAATTTCAAATAAAACAGTTCTGACCATAAATAAAGTGTTCTCAAAATTGAAGGATAGACATCCTAAAGAATCAACAACACTATAATCTACAGTATCCCTTGTACAGTTTTTAATAAAGAATGAATAGGACAAACTTCAAGATCTATAAAATATCGGATTACCTCCCACAAAACTGACTGTAGATATTACCCAGAAAGATGTACATGATAATAATCATACTATGAATTATAGTTCCTTGAAAATCTTAGGTTTTGAAAGTAAATATAGTAATAGAATCTTTCTAGAGATGATTTTCATAGCAGAGTGTTATAATTTGCATTAACAAAAAATCAGATATTAAAGATTTGAGTGAAATATACTCCTATTTACTCACCTTGGACAAGAATAGACAGACCTTAGGTTTGCCTAAGGTCTGTCGCTTTCTCGTAATTTTAATTGATTAATAATGTTGATTGTTGATACACTACTTTAACTTAATAGAACGACCAAATGACCAAAAAATTTTGTACATTGTACATCGAGTAAATGTCTGTCTAACCTTACTTCAATTCTTGAATCTGTCAGATAAAAAAAATGTAATTAGTTTAACATTATATATTTTAATTCAAATTGTGGATGTCAAATATGTGTAATTTCTGTGCCTTGGTTTTAGTTTTTATTTATGGTTATGTACAGTTGCTTCAACTCAAAACTGATTCAATAATACAATTGCTTCAACTGATGATCCCTATGAAAATAGCCGAAATATATTGGATATAGTAAAAATAGTACACTTTATCTATCAGCTGTTTATCCAGTTATTTTCCTACTTCGAATTAGTGGCGAACCACTGCATGTATTGAACAACATTTTGCCTGGTTTTTGAAAAAAGTTATAAAATTATTGCTGTAATAAAACTATGTTAAGTGGCTAGGATCAACTTAATACGTCTGTATGTAATTGGGCACTAAGATGAAAGTTGAAATATTTTATATGCAAACGTCCGATCAGTAAAATCTAATTTCCAACAGGAACAAGACAATATCAGTAAAAGTATTTTTACAAAAAATACCGAATAACTAGCAAAATTACACCAAAATGAAATCATAATCATGTGATTTAAACCTATCGTCCCATCAATTAATAATGCCAAAAAGAGATCTTTCAATTTATATTGAAGTTCCTCTACCTACGGTATAGAAATAACCCTCCAGTCCCTCCAGTAAAATGTGGCGACCACCAAGCACAATGACACATGTAACACTGCGGTTTCGTTTCACTCTCAAGCAGATGTTTATGGGTGATGGCGGAGTGGCTAATCCCCAAATGAGATATAATGGTTTTATGTAATCGGTTGTTCGGATTGATTTCCACCGATAGTATCAAATTTTTTATTTCTCCTAGTTAGGATGTTGATTGACATATTGAGGACCAAGCATTGAGTATTAAGTTGATTGTAGGTTTTATATCTAGATGTGATGTGATTCTGGATTATTTAGCTTCTCGACTCTAGTTTTGGCTAATAAATAAATTTCCGATATGTGAAGGAATCTATCAAAAGTTAATATTTATGTTCTTAGTTTGCAGTTGAGTTCAGCTGATTTGATAAGTGTATACTTGTTAGACGAGGATATATTATGTTGTCAAGACTTGATGGAGCTTAAAGAATTTGTTACAATAGCAGGTTTTCTTAAACTGTGTATTCCATTCCTCCACATATATTTTTCTTTAAGATTTTTTTTTATATTTAATTCTTTAATTAATGTGTGTGTATGTCTTTACGAACGTAAACTCCGCTCTCCCCGCACCACCTCTAGGTGAGCGTTTTTTCCTATAATAGGAGCAAGACCAAGTAAGAACTCGTGGCGCGAGTTCACAAATGGTAAGTGCGTCTCTTTTTAATTGATAATGATTTATGAGTTATGCCAATCGATTTTCTTATTTACAATCATATATTTCATTTTATTGTTTTCTATTTTAATTCACCGGCTCTTTCGAGTATTTCCTACATAAACAGCGATAAAAGTAGAAATTCAGTAATCTAAAATAAGAAATTTTTGGTTTATCGCGTTAAATCATTGGGTAAGTATTTTAATTATTAGTATTACTCTGAGAATTGGGTAATAATTGGATAAGTATTACTGAAATAGCTCAATATGTGTTTGTCTGGGACAGAAGTTTCTCAATTTTTTTAGATATTCTAATGCTTATATTATTATTACTCTTCTTCATTTGGTATTTTTGGGTCACTTTTCATATCTGATGTTTTATTGATTTCTGTCTTTCAACATAGGTCTCCATGTATTATTTTCATTTTTTAAGGCTTACCTCTCTTTCCACAAAGAAAAGTCTGTTTCCGTATCCATTATTATTCGAACCCGCATATTTCAACTAGATTTAATTCGTCTTTGTATCCCTTATATCTGCTGATCTTTAGCCTAGACAAATACTGTGCATTACTTTATTTCCTCAGTTAATTAAATTGTTACTCAATTTCGACTGAAATAGTTATATCTGGTATTGAAAGATCAATGAAAAAACTATTACGTTCGCATTGTTCATCCCGCTCTGATGCAACGTAGCAGATTTTGCATTAGTTTTAACTTCAATAAATACTGCTGACAGACCCGCTCAACAAGTTATTAAACCAACAAAACAAAATGAAAGTTTATACAAGTTGATATTGTAATTAATAGCCTAGGGCAACTGGGGAATATTTTCAAAAACAGTTTAGCCATGGACGTTCTTTATTTATACGTTCATGAGTTTAGCTGATATAGAATTTTTTGCTTTTGTGGGAATGTATTATTTGTCTATCGGGATTTTCTTTATCCATTTTTAAAGAAATATTTTTAACAGTAGACTTCACCCACTATTACTTGTTTTCATCCATCTTGTGTTAGTTTATTCTTCTTCTTTGTTTAAATCTATAGATATAAGTTATTCGGAATAGAATTTCTTATGTTCTAAGAAACTTTGTAATACGTGACAACCACGCAAAGGCCACCCTGCGTTGTATTCAATTTTTGTAACCTAACCACGATTAAAAGAAGTTGTAAAACGTACTAGTTTTATTTCAAATTATATATTAACAAACGTTGAACTAGAAATACAAAAATACAGAGTTTACTTCGTCACTTACAATTTAAGCAACAATTAAACATTCTTTTACGTTTATATAAGCAAGCTTATTTATTGACGGGTTGTTGCCTCCATGGAAGATTGTCCCTCTATACCTTGCGCGGTCGGTCGATACTTCTACATGATCTGCTCCTTGCTCTTTTAACGACTCCTGTGTCCACAATTCTACTGATATGTTTGTTCCATTCTTTTTTTCTTTTTGGTGTCCACTCGTTTGTACCCTGTACATTACATTTTGTTCTGATCTCGTCACTCCTTATAGGTCTCTTAGCGTGTTTCCTGTAATTCTTCTGAGTATTATCATGTCTGCTGTTTGCAGCACTCTCTGTGTTTTGGTTGTGTCGGGTCTTGTTTCTGATTCGTACGTCATTATTGGTCTTATACTGGTCTTATGGTACGGAGACTGGTACGGACACTCATTTTTTCAATCTTCAGTTACGGTGCCGAAACTTGGACAATAATATCAGAGGATAGGAAAAGGGTTGACGCATTCGAAATGTGGTGCTGGAGACGAATGCTACGCGTCTCGTGGACGGAGCACATATCCAATCAGTCGATTCTCGAAGAGCTAAACATTCAGACCAGACTCTCCTCTCAGTGTCTTGCAAATGTTTTAAAGTCTTTTGGCCACATTGCGAGAAGAGACAATGACAACTTAGAAAGACTAATTGTGTGCGGAAACATAGAAGGACGTAGAGGCAGAGGACGCTCACCTATCCGATGGTCAGATCAAGTACAGAAAGCCACTGGGGAGACGTTTTCCGAGTCCATGAGAGCAGCCCAAAATCGCAAGAGATGGAGAGAATTGACAGCCCGCATTGTAGGAAATCACGATCCTCAGCAATGAGGAAACGACAAGAGAGAGACTGGTCTTATAGATTCTGGATTTCATCTTACAGTTAATATGTTCGTTACGGCATATAGTGTTATGTTGGGTTAATATCCCTACGTACTTTATTTCCATTACTTTTTCATTGCTAATTCCATCGACTTTCACCTACATCCAGTTTTCTGAGTTGATATCGTCAATTATTTTGCTCTTGTATTCAATCTGTGAACTAATCTTTGAAGGCTATCTTGATTTTGGGTTATCAATATTTCATCGTCGCAAGCCAAATAGCATAAGGCTCAGTGAATCTTCCTGTCTTATTCCATTCCCTGTATGTATAGGTTCCGTAAGCTGTTCATCTATTTTGACTTCCATCTTATTGTTTTGATAGACAGGTTTATTTATTTTTATAATATCCGGCGGGATCTCTTTATTATACAAGAGATGTATTACATCTTCAAGTCTTACGCTGTCAAATGCCTTCTTCAAGTGGATCAAACCTAGGAATGCGGGGTCTATTGTGTTCTAATATTTTCTCTGTAATCTGTTTTATGACGAATCTTATGTTTGTTTGTTTTTTAAAATGACAACTTTATTTTAAATGAGGTTTTGCTCTTGCCTTGTTCTGTTCCCTTGATTATCAATATAGTATCTCCTATTTTAATTTTATTTATCGTATGGGACTGCAACGGGTGAAATGGATCTTCACAATTCAATTTCTAACAGACAATAAAAAGGATAGCCAGCATGTACTAGCATGTAACGGTTCCTTTTTCGGCGCATCTTATAAAGAAACAACAATTGAACATTTAGGCGCTCCAGCTCTTTATTAACACGAATCAAATTAGAAAACTCAAGAGTACCAAGGTGAGTGTTAAGGCTGTTAGAAATTCAAGAATGAGCGGGACTAAGAAGTATTCCAATTTTTTAACTGTAAGTGCAAACATAGAGTGTGCACTGGTTAAATCTTTTCGTTTTCAGATATTGTGGGTTTTATTTCAATAAGCTTTTGATATCTTTATTTGTCGAATGCGTTTTCGGAGTTAATAAAGCATAAAAATATGTCGCAGTTAACGGGTCGTGCACTCACGCTATAATATGATGCATTACAACACAATTCGCTTACGACAACTGTTTAAATTTGTCTAAAAATATTTTATTCCATGTAAATCTAAATTCTTACCCATAAGTTTTAATTTGCCCAGACGGCAACCCTGTATGTTCTATGCAAAACTGTTGCAATTTTATACAGGCAGTATGTTTCTATATGTTGCCATAAGAGCACAATAAAGGACGTGTGAAGAGATTTCGTCCAACAAGTTAATTTCAATCAACAATTTTAACATACAATTTTTTGGTCCTTCGAGCCGAATATTGCACAATTAATAAGAAATAGAGGTTCTCTTAAACAAAAATTAACTGCATTAACAAATTTTGTAGATATAATCATAGATGGTTCACTTAAACCGACATTATGCGAGGTAAATATGCGATATAAAAATAATCTTGAGTTATTAAGTCAATTTGAAATTATATCTATCGAGGATAAATTTTATTTCATATAACATATTTAACATTTTAATTAGGTTCCGACTATACAAATATGTTTTGTCTGCTAACGTTAGTAAAATGTATAGGCAGATCCTTATACATGATGAACACAAGCTCATTCAACAGATCCTTGGAGGGAAAACCCAGCAGATGAATTTACAACTTACCAATTAAACACAGTTACTTACAGTTGTACTAGTTCGCCATACTTAGTAATAAAATGCATAAATCAATTAGCAATTGATCACTAATACATTACCGACAGCTTCACAGACAATTCTTAATGATTTCTATGTTGATGACCTAGTAAAGGGTTAAAAAGGGTTAAAGGGTTAAAACCCGATGTAAAGATATTTCATACATATTAAAATCAGCACAATTCATACTTAGCAAATGGGATAAAAATAATCAGAGTATTCTCATGAACATTCGATGACAGTAACAAAGACATACGATTCCACACGATAATTCGATTACCAAGAGAAAGATATTATGTATAATTTCACAGATATGGATTCCTATTGGTCTGCTCTCTCCAGTAATTGTACTTTCTAACTCATAATTCAGAAATTATGAACATTCAAATTAAATTGGGACGAAAAGGTTCCACATGACATTTATGTCCATAAAAGGGATACAATTTTTCAATCAATTGTCTAAACTCAATCAATTAGAGATTCCTAGGCATGTTCTTGGATCCAATCATTCCATACTAGACATACATTGTTTCTGCGATGCATCACAAGATTTTTATGCAAGCTGCATATATTTCCGAAGCATAAATGCAAGTGATAATTGTCAAAGTCATTTGATTTACTCCAAAAGTAAAGTTGCACCATTAAAGCGACTCACAATTCCCAGATTAGAGTTATGTGCTGCCCTAGTGGGAGCACAATTACCAGCCGAAATTGTCAATGCCAATTCACCGTCAGTAGCGACATACTATTGGTCCGACCCTCAGTTAACCAACAATAACAAATAATCTCATAATTTTCTAAAACTAGCCGCTGTATAAATATACTCTAAACTGAAATCTAGAGCTGGAAAATTATTTTTAAATTGTACTAAGGCTATTATTTTGGGTGATAATATTTATGTACGTAATGATTGCACTGAACTTACCAGCAAACATTGGAATTTTCCCCGGTCTATATAAATCTCTTTCGCCTCTTGAAATTTCTCATTTTCGGCATGTCTTGACATCCTACGAATCAATAACCAACCTAGTTTTGCTCTTTTAATTATTTATTTTGTTCTAGCAAGCGAGAAAATGAGTATTGATTTTAACTCTCTTTTTTTGGTGTCACATTAACAAGTGATAAGGGTATCAGACAAAAAAGTTCGATATAGTTAGTTAGAGACCCTTTTTTAGCCAATTCTTATCAAAGAATCTTAGAAGCAAAAGACAGGCTAGTTTTTGTGACATAAATACAATATATATATTATTAAAGAATACCGGTCGAAAATTAGTGACAAAAGTTTATATTTAGAAAATAAATATCTAGTTGAATTATGCCAGCTGTAAGCGTGGACGATGAAGGGAAGGGATGTACAGTTATACAGTATAAATCCCGATGCACGTCATTATCTGCGTCAGAGATATAAGTTGCTTTTGACGTTGTTGCCAAATTACAAAAAATTCCTGAATTTATTTCGAATCATATAATTATTGCAGAAGTGGATTATAAAACAAACAAATTAATATTCAATGTAAATAAATAAAAAAAATTAAAAAGAGAAAACAATTAACTATATTCTTATATTAATAAATAATTTTTCATTACTTATTTACTTTGAAATGTTTTGATACAACTAGTTTTTCAAATGATAATCAATCTTCTTTTTTCAGCTTTTAAAAAATAAAACAAATTAAATACAATTAAATAAAAATAAATATAATTATAAAAAATTATAAAAAATATAAAAAAATTTAAAAAAATTAGAAATTAAATAAACGTAAAAAAAATTATATAAAATTATTATTGTTCTGAAGCTATAAATAAAATTAAGCAAAATTAAATAAAATTCTATAACATTAAATACAATTAAGCAAAATTAAGTAAAATTAAATAAAATTAAATACAATAAAATGCACCATCACTTATTAAATGGTGGTATACATATAACAATAAACAGTATTATAATTTATAAATATCTTTACAAATACAATAATATCATAAAATCATGCACAGTTTAGATTATCAGCGAAGAGAGCCTGATAGTATTTAAAAATATTCAACTAAAGTTGATTAAAGAAATCTCTCTTTGCTGTTTATGGGCTTATCTCGAGATAACGGGTTAAAAATGTATAACAATTATAGCAAATAACAAAATGAATAAATTTAAATTCTAAAGAATACAAAAAGGTTTCAAAAATCGTGTATTATAAAAATTAAACCAACGCTCACTTGGTATTAAGATAATTATCTGTCTCGCACTGTTATTTAATGATTAACTGAGAATTAAATGTTCGTAATTTAGAAGTTCTTAATAGCTGATTGAAAGTTCGTATGAAAATATTAAATGTTCCTTGATTGAATGGTAACTCAGTAGTTACAGGAGAAGAAATAGTCGACGGAGATTCGCCCAGATAGTTGAAGATAATATGATTATGATAACTTACGATAAATCTTGTTGACTACTCTACTACTTCACTGAAGCTATTATAATACTTTACTTGTATTAAACACTGAAGTTAATTAAATTAAAGCTAGTTTATACCAATCTTTAATCTAATATGGTATTAGATTAAGAAAAAATTCACAGAGACGGTAAGATAACACAGAGACGGTATTATAGGCAAGCGACTTTACTCAAAGATCGCCCTGCCAGAAGTAATATTCTTCCTCCCCAAATTTACAAGCTTCCCAAAAATAAGGTGTGATAACCCCCACTTAAAAATGACAGGCCAGGCTGTTTCCATTTCTAGGAAGATAAAAGGGTTCTAACGGACATCGGAAGGTTTGAGGTACTTACGGTACTAGTAATTTGGAACGTGAGAAAAATAAAACTTTCTGAATTACGTTCTCTCAGAAAAATACTATAAAGTGCTTTCGACGATGTTTATCAAACTTATCAAACAGAAACCTCCTGAAACCGGAAAAATTTAACCGAGGATTAACCAACCCGGCGTCTTTAATAAGTCGAACCTTCCGTGTTTTGAGTCGGTAGTCGGTAGATTCCAATGAAATTTCCTAATGGTAAACACGACCACTTGCGTATTTCCAAATACGGCCATCGGCGTCTCAGCAACAGGGGTAAAAGGATTAAAAATTATTTAATATTTTAATTATAAAAAAATGTTACAAACTGCTTAATAAAACCAAAATAATGATAAAACAAAGAAGAAAAATGAAAGTAAGTAGCAACATACAGAGAATATAATACACAGAACTTTGTAAGACAATAAGGTAAAGTATTACGGAAGGCATAAGAAAATACAATGAAAGGCCAATAGGAAATGCAGTCGAGAACGGAAAAAATTATAAGAAAACAAAAAAGCATTAATCATTGGGAACAATCAAATCGTTGTTCTAACAAACGAAAACTTCAGAATTACAGACAGAAATGAAATAATACAACTTGTGACTAAATTTTACAGTGAACTATACAAAGCTCCTGAGATACTTGAAGAAGCAATCAGTAACCAGGAAGATGTACCAGAAGTCCTTCCGAAAGAAATAGAAACGTTAATTATAAAAATGCCCTTGAAAATATCCACTATTACTCGCTTAGAGGCTTTTGAGATGTGGTTATATAGATGAACACTCAAATACCGTGGACAGCTATGGAAACAAACGTGAGATTGAGCGTCATATTAATAGCGTCAAATCTAGAAAAGTAGTATATTTTGAACACATACTACGGGAAGTCACTAGAATATTCTCCAACTGTTGATGATGGGAAAAATCTAAGGACGAAGGGGAATTAATAGAAAGCAAGCATCTTTGTTAAAAATTATTAGAGGCTGGACCGGGATAAGGACAACAAAACAACTGTTTTACATATCTTAAGACATATATCGTTTTGTCATGTTAATCGCCAAAGTCATGGGGACTTCATAAGACACGCAGAGAAAAAGAAGACGCTGAAAAGATTTTATTAATTTAGTTGATTCCTATAAAAATTTTACCGTGTGAATAGTATTATATAACTGACAGTAATTTTTCTATTTTAATATCTGTTTTACGAGCCTTATCTTAATTAGCCTAATTACTGTCTCATCAGAAAAAAGACAAATGTTTTTTAATGTATAAAAAAAGTCTTTGTTTTTTTTTTAAATACTTTCCACATACATACTACCGATTATTAAAAGAAGGGATGTTACGCAATGGTTATCTTCGTGAGTGTATAACTAATTCAAGCGTTTTTTTAAAAAGCGGCCATTGAATATGATTAAAAGCCACCATTTTGATGAGGCAGTTGGTTGATATTCGCCGCTTAATTATCTATCCTCGTTTGCATATCTTTATTAAATATTTCAACTCAAAAAAAGATTGAAGATGATGGTTTTTAACGCTTATTGCATAAGCGCTGCATGTGGTATTTCATAAAGTCTGACTGATAACGAGAAAATAATTCATGTTAAGATTTTAACCAGCTGGGAGCTTGCAAATGCTTCTACATGTATGCAACTTCTGTAATTAGTTTCCTAATTAGATTAAATTTAATTTAGACAGAATGTTACATAAGACAACATATACATGTTACTTTCTATACGAAAACTTTCTAATTTAATTCAATTTCATCCTATTGAGTTGCAGAAAATCCTTAAACACTCGTAAAATAACTTTAAGTACTGGAATTAGCCAATCATCCGCTATCAGAATTTTAGACAACCACCATTTTTATTCTTGTAAAAAATTTACTTTATTAGACTTCCTAGTTTTATCAGTGACTAAAAAGAAAAAAACCATAACATCGCACCGTTTCTAAATTAAATTCTTTTTACCGACGAGACAACTTTGACAAGAAATGAGAACTATGTGGGACAAAGGATAGATCTATTAGAAGTTTAGGGGGAGAAAACCCGAGGAGAAGATAGAAGGACTAGGTGACAGAGGACTTAAGAGAGATTGGTTTACGTGAAGAAGACCCGATGGGCACAAATAATTGGCGAAGAAGAGTATGGAACAGCCAGCGGTCCCTAAAAGAGAAAATTTGAGGAAGAAAAAGAAGAAGACTGACGAGGAAACCTTTCCCAGACGTGCAAAATAGATGTAACTGTTTAATACATTGGATTATTGGTCCATAAAGTGTTTTAGGTTAAAGTATTTCATAATCCTTTTAGTAATATGGATGTATGTCATAAGATGAATAGAGAAATAGCGGGAAAATAGAGACAAAGTACAGCGGCTAGACAGGTTGGACTAAACACAAATGATCAGAAGACTGTTTGTTATAGCCTCACGAACAAACAATAGTAGTCAAAAATAATTGATAATGAGACTTTTGACATTGTTACGGAGTTTAATTACCTGGATAGCACAATAGATTAGATTAATTATATCAACAATACTAATAAGATTAAACCGGCTCGCAAAGTCAATTTGACAGTTGACTTGGCGTCTATCCTTGTAGACAACTAACCATGTTTTGAGTTGAAATTCTGATGGTGATGTTTTACCTTCCGGATTGATATCAAATTCTGATTTTTGTGTGGTTATGTAGTTAATTTTAGATGGTGTGTCTCTGACCTTCTGTTAATCCAATAATGTTGGTATATTCGTATTGCTGACCTTTTTTGTTTGTATTAGTTACCATACCTTTTTTTAGTATTGGGACACGTTATGAGAGGCGAAAAATAAGTATAATGCACGGCAAAATCAAAGGCAGAAGAAGCGTAGGAAGACGTAAAATCTTGTGGCTACGCAATCTTCGTGAATTGGTTTTCTGTAGACTAATTAAATTATTCAAACGTGCAACAAACAAAATTATTATTCTCAGAATGATTTCAATCCATAAAAGAAATTTCTCTTACGGATAGAATAAGGAACTAGGATACATTAAAAGAAACTCTAATCTAAGATACGGTGAGATGGACCCGAACTCGACGCCGTAAATGGAGATAGCATGTCGATAGGTTGTACTTAGAAAGAATCGCGAAATGGCCAAAAATATAAAAATATATAAAACCAATACAAAAAAAGCACTAGGAAGAACCTGAAAGGGGTGATATGACAGCTGGACACAACAGGACCATGTTCTAGAATAAGAAGATTTCGAATCTTTGATAGGAGCGAAACTTGAAAAGGAAGAACCCTAGTCTGCTACATTCTGTTGATGGGTTTGCTATACATTTTTCTTCATTGAGTGAGATGAGGCCTGCTTCTTTGATTTTTTTCTTTTTGCTGTTGTTTCTTTCATGATTATTGATGCATCTTATCGTTCTATTTTATGTTCATTGTCCCAGGCCTGTTTGCATATCTGTGATCTGTCAAAGTCTCTGGTTTTGATGTATCATCAAATCATGCTTATTTATTCTAATACTTGGTGGTGGTTTTGGACAGAATACATCTCAGTGTGTTGGTTCTTTTGAATGTTGTTGTTACATTGTATTTTTTATTTCCCATCCTTTTTAATTTTTCTGATAAGCTACATATGGTATGGTTGTTGTCATCTTCATATCCTTTCTAGTGGGCATTTCCGGATTGCTTTTGGTGTTAGGTTTCCTTTCTTCAAACTTGTGAAATTCCTTATTTATAAATGCTATAAATGTAATTTTTATTGCAATCAATTGTAGTTTAATCTAATATAAATACAATATGTAACTAATGAGATTAGTCAAGATTTAGCGACTAGAGTACTAAGTGGTAATCGAGTAACAGGTACTCTACACAAAATGCTTTAATCCCGGTCCTTATCCACAAATCTAAAGCCTAATATAATTATACAACACCATCAAAAGACCAGTGGTGCTATAGGGATGTGAAACGTGTTGATACATCAGAGATGAACAAAATCTTACTTATATATATTTTTCTGCTCCCCTAAATTTTCTTTTTTCAGGGGTCGTTGTTCCTTACTCTTCGTCGCTAATCATTTCTGTCCATCGAGTCTTCTTCACCTAAACGTTTCTCTCTCAAGTTCTCTGTCACGCAGTGCTTTATGTTTTCTTCGGTTTTCCTGTACCTCTTCTTCCCTCAACGTCCAACAGCTTTATCCTTCGTCCCACATAGTTTTTATCTCTTCGTCTGACATGATCAAACCATTGCAGTCTTTGTTCTTGAATCTTTTTTTAGACTGTAGTCACCCCGACTCTTTCCCTAATAAGTTATTCCTGATCCTGTACCTTCTTGTCTTACCCAACACCCACCGTAACACTTTCTTTTCAGCTACCTCCATCTGTTTTTTCTAGATCTTCTTTACACGCCACACTTCACCGCCGTGTACCAACACAAGTCTCACCACACCCTTGTATGTATTTCCTTTTAGCCCTTCCCCGATTTTTTGATCATAAAGTAATCCGCTCATTCGCTTCCAGTTAAACCAGCCAGCCTGTATCCTGTGGGCAAGTAATTCTGCGACCTTAACCATTCCTTTTCCTTCCAACCACATATATTCCGTTTTTGACCTGCTAACCTTAAGTTCTCCCTCTTCAATAGCCCTTCTTCAACACTCCGACTTCTTCTCCAACATTTCTTTGTTCTCTTCTACTAACATCAGCAAAGAGCATTGACCAAGAAGCCTCCTACCTTACTTTCTCTGTCAGTACATCCTTAACAAAATTAAACAGGTATGGACTCAGTAAAGAGCCTTGATGCAAACCAACAAAACTTTGGTGTACGCTCACTCATACATATCCTTTACGAGCTTTACGTACACGTACTTTTCAGGAACCCATTTCCCATCCCAAACTGCTCTTTTCCTATCGACGTCTCTCTCCTTAACCTCTGCTCTACAGTTCTCTCCCCACTTTTCATTACG
The DNA here is from genome assembly GCF_040954645.1 of Diabrotica undecimpunctata. Lineage (NCBI taxonomy): Eukaryota > Metazoa > Arthropoda > Insecta > Coleoptera > Chrysomelidae > Diabrotica > Diabrotica undecimpunctata. The sequence continues at coordinate 44,761,889 of NC_092803.1, read as the reverse complement.
CATTGGGCATTATCCAAACCTCCACAGGTATTCCATCAGATCCTACTGCCTTACCGTTTTTCGACCTATTTAACGCTCCAACAACTTAATTTCTCGCTAGCCCGGGTATTACATTCTCATTTGGAATCCCGCATCCTCTGTCTCTTCTCTGGTGTTTTTCATTTAGCAACTTACTTAAGTACTCATACCATCTTTGCTTTATTTCAACATCAGTCCTTAATACTCTACCACCTCAACTCTTAATCTGCTGCACGTGGGTAAAGTCCTTAGATAACTTGTCCCTTGCTTTAGCAATGCTGTATTACCTTTTGATCACTTCATGTATTTTTAACTTTTCATACAGCTGTGCAGAAGATTTTTCTTTAGTAGTAGCAGTACAGCGCGCTTTGCTTCGCTTTTTGCCGCATTGTATATATCCTTACCTTCCTCTATTTTAGATCTGTCATACCTCTTTCTAGCCTCTTTCTTCTCTCTAACCTTCTGTTGCTCCTCATCGTTCCACCACCAAGTGTTTTTGTCTCTAGGAGGCCCATTACCAGATGTTTTTCCTAACACTTCCTCTCCCACTCGTACCACATTTTTACTGTTTGTTTCCCACCAGTCATTTACCGTATCTTTTTCGTTCTCTCCTCTTTCAGTCCTCTTTTAGCACTCTACATTTAAAGACTATTGCCAAATCCTTATCCTTACTATCCTAACTTCCACGACTTAACCTTCTGGTGTCCTACTTGCTTTCCTTTCCGTCTCACCTTTATATCCGTATACACTATCACCGGTCGGTGTTGACTAGCTTCACATTCACCCTTTATCACTTTACAGTTCGTAACCTCTTTTAGCTGACTTCTTCTACAAAGCACAATATCTGTATGACTTTCCCTTCCTCCGCTACCTAGGTAACACACTGGTCTTCAGTGTTTATAAAGGACGTATTAATGACAGCCAAATCCCATGCCACTGCAAAGTCAATCACGCTATTTCCTTTTCCCATATCATTTCTTATTCCCATCCCCAAATCTCCATGAATTATTTCTATTCTTGCTCTTTCTATTATTTTATTATTCTATCACTTCTTCTTTTTACCCTTACAAGAAGTTTCTTTCATTCTTTGAAAATAATACCTACTCCATTTCTGCCGTGACTGTTCGAACTACTCCAAATTAACTTGCATCATCCTCCAAGATCTCACGACTTATTACCTTTGCAATGAGTTTCCTGCACGCAAAGTACACCATTCCTTCTCTGCATGAAATTGGCGAGCTCTCTTCCTTTACCTGTCAAGTTTAGACGTTGAGAGTTGCAACTTCTTTACTTACAACTATTGTAAGATCCCTTAGATTAGCCTGGATAGGTCATGTGCTAAGAAGTAATGATGAGAGAGATACGAAAACCATCTTTACGTCACAATCTATAGTTATAGAAAGGCGCCCCCACGTCGTTCTCGGCAGAGATTAAGTGACAATGTCAAGAGATGCTTGAAAAAGATTAATGTTGATACACCTCTAACTTAGTTAACTAACTTAGACTTAAAAACATCCTTCCTATTAGCTATTTCAACGTTTTTTTTTAATTTGTTTTACATGAGAATATTACTTTGGAAAATAAAAAGGCGTGCTCCGAAGAGCCGTCCATACATTAATTTAATATTCAAATATCACGAAAACGGTAAATATAAGTATAAAACGGTTAAGTAAAATAGTATTATTTTTGCTTACGACTGATCCTGTATAATGGGGAAATATACTAGAACTGAATATAATAAAAAAAGGAAAAATATAATGGCTTAAACCATTTATTCAATCAAATTCATTTTTTAAGGTGAAAATACACGTAACCAAAACAACATATTGCATAAGTTTCACTGCACATCGCATTAACTGAAATCGTTAAAAGAAGACCCAATTGAGAGGAGTTACGACGGTCATCCTGTTAAACAAACTTTTTGCCAAGTTAGCCAACTCCAACGCTGTAGTCATTACTTCCCCCAATACATTGTGCAAGTTTCGACACATCTAACCCATTTCCGTCTTCTCCTTTTCTTTCTTATTGCTTGGCGTCCATGTTTACTCCTGATTTATTAACCCATGTCGATTTTATTATCAATTGAGAGAGTGTGAGGCCAACGATGTTGTGAGTTTTCGTCATCTTAATGCTAGGTGGGTTTTATTAAGCTCATTGTCTTTTTTCTGAAATTGTTATGCTACTCGTTTTGTTTCAGGAAAATTTCTTTTTATTCGCCTGTGTCAATAAAGGAATAGGCAATAAAAACGGTTCGCTAATGAGATGTGTAATGTAGCAGTTGGTGCGACAAAAATTTAGATAAAGGAAAGAAGATTCAAGCACGTTATGCACAAGTAAGTAACGAGACAAATAATTGATGAATTCGACCGTTACTTGATGGAAATTCATTTTATGTAACAATAAAACACTGAAAACTTTGTTTTCAAAACTTCCACAAAATTTATTTTAAATTCTTATCACTACAGCTGTTTCGGCTGATTGCTTTTCTCAAGTGATCTGTTTTTGGCATGGGTTTACACTATATAGTCTCTAATGAAATAGGTTGAGGAGGGGAGAACTGTTTGTCTCAAGCTGGTCATTCAGAATTTTATCTGTGTTTTTTAATTTGTTGATTTCCATAGACTCTAACAAAGATAGCTTAAGGCCTTTATTTTAAATGTGAAGAATTTTAAATTCGTCATTAAAAGAATTGTCGGTCAGATAGCCAAGCGGGCTGGGCGGCCGGTTCTCACTCGCTTCACTGCGAGTGGTTCAGTGGTTCGATCCCCAGCTCGGTGTACAGAGAACAAAAAGGCTAACGCAGCAGTTTAAAATTCTAAATGAATCTGCGGCATAGACTAGAATATGTTGGTGTCTGATCGGCCTATGGTGGAGCAGTGCGGCAAGGGATAAGGGCTTGCTGCTCAGTGATATTCCTCCATAGATCCCTACCGGAAGGGCGAGGCGCCTAAAAAACCGGGTATATATATATATATATATATATATATATATATATATATATATATATATATATATTAAACTTAGAGCTAAGATTAATACTATTATAAAAATTAATATTAAACTCACCAGTCTTCCGGGTTGAACCGCGTCGATATCCATTTTGCCGAGCTTTCGACATCCTCTCTGATGTCTTCTTCAGGGCTTCCGAGGTCTTAGTCTCCCGAGCCCCCAGACACTACTACACTCACTAGTCACTTCTAGTTCACTCACTAGTTCACTACTGCACACAGTTCTTTTCATTTAATATTTTATTGGAAAATCTTGTTTAATTGTTTATTTATACCATTTTCTAGAAACAGTTTATCGTGTTACCGTTATATTCATTAATCCTGATTAAGAAAAAACAAGACGCAACGAATTATAAACAAACTTTTGTTTTCTTAACGAAGAAGTCACAATATCTAGATCAAATGTCTTTCCACTGAACAAACCCTCGATATCACTTAATAAATTAAGCCTCCATCCCACAGTTTATCTTCTTAGCCTGGAAAACTTTTAAAAACTATTCGCAACGTATAGTCAAATATCGATGTGTTTGATGTGCTCAGTTGGCTGGAACAGTGGAAAAGTTAGGAGAGTTTCTAGCATTTGAATAAAACTGTTTGGAGAAACGAAAACTCTTCACAGGATTAAATTTAGTCCGTATAAACCACTCAGTCTGCCAAACGTAAAATAACAATTAATGCCAGGGTGGTTTACATTGTATAGGAGTGTATTTCGCTGTATATATTCATATATATATATATATATATATATATATATATATATATATATATATATATATATATATATATATATATATGTATAGAATAAATAAAACCACTTATTTAATTATTGCTTAAACGTTTCGGATATTTGCCATTAACAACAAGCACTTCCATTATTTAATATTACGTAACACATAATTATATTTTTTAACTCTACACTATTTGGTGATTTTACATGGAATGCAAAATGGTATCTGACCCTCACCCTCGAATATATTATGCTTGCCCGTCATCATTTCTAGGTGAAAACGATATCTCTTGGGAGTTCAAAAAGTCAAAAAGCAAACACAGTATGACAGTAGCAGGCAATCGTAGTTCGCACGATTATCGCACGACCCCTTATTTCTGTTGAGCTTATCGGTTTTCGATGTTGGAACTTGGAATTGTTTGTAGACGACTTGGCAAGGTTGAAGCAATTTGATTTGCTTACCACATTGGGTGTCTCTTGTAACAATATATAATTGCTTATAATTTTTGAAAGGGGGAACTGAACAATTACGGAGCTGGAGATAGGGTAAGCAAATAAACTGAAACGTTTGCGAACGGCTACTCTTGTTTTGGTTGGAGAGCTGGGTCGAGAATTAGGTTTCTTTATTTAAGGAACTGAGAAACTAACTACACCAAAAAAGAAATAACAAAAATACTTACAGAGATTTCCTGGGCAACACGCACAAGAAGATTCCTAAGCTATTTAAATTGGACGCCGTTTTAAAAAATCCTCTTACTGTTTTTACTGTTAATGTGTAATTACAATTACACATTAACAGTTATTACAAATAAAATTATCCAAATTTATCCACAAATCTTACATTGGCACTATTTGTAGCAGTTTAAACAATTATTATACCTAAATCAAAATATTCTAATTTTGATCAACATTACTTAATTGATTTTAACTTTTAAAGAAAACAGAATTTAAAATTTGGTTATGTACCAAACGACAGAAAAGGATAATACTGACTGTCATATGTCAAAATGGAATATCAAACTTTTGTCGAATTATTAATTAAGTATTAAGGTTAACTTTATTTAAAAGAAAACTAAAATATGACAATTAGCTGATCCATAAAACTTACTTTAATTTTATATTAATTATATATAACTATAAATAATTTTATTTATTTATAATTTTTTAATTTGTGATGAAAGCAAATCTTTATATATTAATGAAAAATGTTTATTTTACTTTTAAAGGAAAAGAAAAAGAAGAAGAAGAAGAAAAATTTTAACAAAATCTTGCTTCACTGGCTGTGTATTTCCTTTTAAGTTATTAAGAAAGTTTATTACCTTGAAATTAGATGCAAATCAAACACTGAGATACACAAACTGTAAATGATCAGCGGTGACCCATATAGACACAAAATAGACAAATCTTAGAAAGGTCAAACATTGAATTGGGCTTAACACACTGTCACACACAAACTGCAAATGGTCAGGGGTGACCGATATAGACACAAAATAGACAAATCTTGGGGAGGTCAAACATTGAATTGGGCTTCAGATTATCCTGGATGATAACAAAATGTATTTCTTCAAAACTCGGCTGCTTAATTCTTACTTAAAACCATGGACTACTGCATCCAACAGAACGGTGATTTACGAACTTACTAAACAAAGACTGCCAAATAGCTGTTGCGTTCTGCACATACGATGACCTCAATATAACAATTGGGGCCATCCTGAAGGGGGAGAGAAGATATTCTGTTCAATCTAGAACTCGCTGGTTTCCCCCTTTCGGATTGGGTATGTATATTCAAATAAAGAAAAGAAATGAAAGCCAGCGGACTGTATAAAACTCTATTTTAAAAAGAGGTGAAATTAAACATAAATATACATAACCTAATATACAATTATAACTAAAGAAGGATATAAACTTAAATATTAGTTAATATGAAACAACACCAAAAAAAATAACCATTTACAAACCAAAACAAAGATGTCGATGAATAGGTTTTAAGAACACATTAACAACAAAGAAATTTAAGATTTTGATTGCTATGGTTGAGTATGATTAGAAATAAAGCCTACATTGATATTATACGTTAACGAGTGAAACATATGCGCACATATAATAATATACTTAATCCGTGGTAAAATGAACAAACCTTGTTAATAAAGTTACACAAAATGCAATCAAACATAACATAGGTATATGAATTATATTAAACGTAAATACAAATATTAATAAACTCAATTCAAAGTATAATCGGTAATGAAAAAATACAAAAAAATAAGAATACAGTAAATAGTACATAAAACAAAACAAATTAAAATGTCCAATTGACAACGTTCAATCGCGATCGCGGCACAAATGCGATAAAGTTCCAAACAAATATCAAATAAATATACCAAATGCACGTACTTGATATATGCAGCAACATAGATTAATGATGTATTGTTCCTTACTCAATGAAAAGATAGCACCCCGGCCCGGCTATCGCGAAAGATGTCTTCACCGACGAACAACAGAAACCACAAAATTCATAATGCAACTTTTCTGCATAAAACGACTTTCTCGGTCAGAGGACCGATGCCAAGTGTCAGGTACTCTTGTCTTAACCCAAACGCCCATACATATGTCTGTGTGGTTTGAGAGATAAAACTCGACTCTGATTTTGTAGATATCCGTCCCTTATCCGTCCCTTAACAGATGGCTCGTCTTCAGCCCTTAAAACTGCTGTGCCCTTGTACACGCAAATCTCGTTTAAATATACTACTAAATATACTATAGCATTTTGAGTTTAAATTCACCTCTTAACTCATGAAGTTCGGCAAAAAAATTGCCGGTTTTGAAAACTACATGCCGAATGCCGAGATCTTATCTGTCCCGAACCCAAACTGCTTCTCGACTGCTACTATACAGCCTCATTTCTAGAGCCGCTAACTTCTTTATAGTTGCTGCTTTTAACGTCCACCCTTCAACTCTGTAAAGTAGCGTAGAGAGTACGTAGCATTTCGTGGCGCGCCATCGGAGGTTAACGCTTAGGTGGCGGTTGCTTAAGAGCTTTCTCATTTTGATGAATTTGGAACTTGCTATTTCAATTCGGATCTTAATCTCTACGTCTTGGTCTCACTTATCATTTACTGTAAATCCCAGATATTTAAATCAGTGTACTCTTTCAATACGTTCGGCTTCAATATTCAGGTCGATATGTTGAATGTTCTTTTTACTGATCACCATAAATTTAGTTTTCTTTCTATTGATCTTCAGTCCAAATTGGTTGCCAGTTGTATTTACTCTATTAAGCATCATCTGTAAATCTTCGATGTTATCGGCTAGTATAACAGTATCATCTGCATATAGAAAATTACTTATTGGTACGCCATTAATCTTGATGCCCTCGTTGTACTCTTCCAGTGCCTCTAGAAATATTTGTTCCGTGTAAAGGTTGAAAAGCAGTGGCGAAAGAACCTGGCCTGTCTAACCCCTCTCGAAATGGTTATGTTTTCACTCACCATATGTCCATTCTTCATGTGGGCTATTTTTTGCCAATATAGATTTTTTATAATCTGGATGTCCTTAGTGTCAAGTCCTGTAAGATGTAATAGTTCTATGAGTTTGTCATGTTTGATAGTATCGAATGCTTTCTCATAGTCGATAAAACAGGCGTAAACATATTTCTGTTGATCCAGACATTTTTGAATCAAGACTTGTATTGCAATACCACTACTTCAATTTAATCTTAACCCTACGTTACAAAAAAAACAGCGCACAATGTCTATTAATATCAGTCATCTAGGCATTGATTACATTCTCCATTTATACTGAAAGAACCTAAATTGTAGAACTTAACTCTTTCAAAAAACCAACCCTTCAAAATACGTAGGTATAAACGAATTAATTGCGGCTATATTCAAAATATTGTAAAAGAGTACCATAGACCATCTTCCAGTGTTATTTTTTGCAACAAGTTGATCAACAACATCCACGCCTACCTGTGCCATATTATAGAACACTATCTCTGGTTTCTGTTTGTTGTTAGTTGAGTTATCTATTGCATCGTCATAGTCAATATGATACTATTGTACAATCCTTATGAAAACCAAAAGTGGATGCCAGTGATGTTCTTTCTTTTCTTGGTAACAGTTCTTTTGGTATTTCTTTTATATTTTTGCGAATTGTTCCAACATATGTTTGTTTTTTCTCCTTTAATTTTCGTAATAAAGAGAGGCTAGTGAACCAATTATCACCCTGTTTCTGTTTATATTTTTATCGATTGTACCAAGCTTAAAACAATCTCTTCTGCCGAATTGATTACTCGGTAAGGTTGGTCAGGCTGTGTTCCAACATATGGTTCCAGATTGACTGTATGGCTATCAACAAAAACTTTCAAACCATGGAGCCAGTATATTCCTAGTAAACCTAGCAGGTTTACTAGGAATATACTGGAGAAATGAACACCTTCCTCTAAATGCCAGAAATTGTTCGTCGACTGTTATATAGTCGCCAGCAGTGTAATATTTTTGACAGTTGTTGTTAAATATAGTCATAACTTCTTTGATGAAGTGATCACCCACTCACTAACGTTTTTAATTATTTTGCTACTTACTCTCTCTATATGCCCTTGTTTTTTCTCTTTCTACTTGTGGTGTCCTCAGTTATATTTTTATTAGGGTCAATTATGACCCCAGGGATGTTTTCTTCTTCTGTCGGAATGTAATCTGGGTCAGTATCAGAGTCAGTATGAAATAGTTCCGCATCGCTTTCCTTCTCAATTATTTCATTTTCATTCCCATTGGCTTCCTTCTCTTCTAAGTTTACTGAAATTAAACTCAAAAGGGGTAAATACATAATATTTTTTTATGCAGAATTTAAACCAACCTGTAGAACATTCAGGATTAATATCAGTCTCGTGGTCACTATGATCCTCATTCGTCTTTTTGTATTTGCTTTCTTCTACAATAGTTACAGTAATATGTTTATCTTAAAGACATAAGTGGGTTTTTACTTTGTTGTTATTATTTTAAATAAAGTTGATTTTGAATTTACCTTCAAAAGAACGATAAGAAATATCCGTTTCAGTATTTTTATACGCTTTCTCGGCTAATTCCAATATTAACTCACTTCTGGAACATATTATGGCAGTTATAAGAAAACTAAACTTTCAAACATAACCTTAAACTAGTGCCGAATACCGTAGTAACTCATGTTACCATACCCAGTGCTGTCGCCTCGGATAACAACAAAGACTATTGTAACTCAAGATAAGATGATTTTTTATGGTTGTTTTCATAAATCGGAGATAACGTATGGTCCTAAAGTTTTGGGAAAAACTTCACCTGGTCTGATTGAGAAGTAAAATGCATTTAACAAAGAAGGCCATGGAATTGAAATGTCATCAGTTATTGACATTTAATAAACAAAGCAGAATATTTTGGTTTGTGCTCTGCAAAATGTCTTATAAAATTGATATTCGTCAAGGTGTTTATAATATGGTTGGGCGAATGTCGAAACGAGATATTGTTAATATTTATCGAGATCAAAACATAAGCAAATCGACAATTTATCGCACAATCAGAGAATGTGAAGAAGGGATACCATGTGTTAACTTGCGTAAAAGTAGCCGACCCGGGATTTTGAACCATATAAGAGAGGCAAGACTGATTGAAGCAGCTAAGAACAAAATTGGGGTCTCCCAGCGAAAACTGGCGAAAATTAGAGAGAATTCCGAGATGTTGCCGCGCGTTAAGGCGAGTGCATTTCGTCAACAAGTTGATCGTGATAGACGATGAAAAATATTTTACTTTGTCCAACTCTGAGATGAAGGGTAACGATGGGTTTTACACGAACGATTACGAAAATGTACCTGATGAAATAAAATTCAAAAGTAAGAAAAAATTTGAGGACAAAATTTTGGTATGGTGTGCAATTTCTGAGGCTGGCTTTATCTCACAGCCCTACATTGGTGTTGACGAGGCGAAGCCTTAAACGCAAATATTTATATTCAAAGATGTCTCTCTAAATTGCTTCAGTTTGTGAACACACATCATGCAAATGATCAAAAATAGTCTTTTGGCCAGATCTTGCTTCATGTCATTACGCGAGGATCACAAGGGACTGGTACGAAACTAACAACATTACCTTTATACCGAAAGCAGACGATCGCCCCAACCTACCTCAGGCTTGTCCAATTGAAGAGTTCTGGGCAATATTAAGTCGGAAAGTCTATAATAACGGATGGGAAGCACAAAATCAGGAACAGTTAAGACGCCGCATATATACAAAAATTAGAGAAATTAACGAAGAAATCATTATTGTTTTGTGCTCGTAACTCAAAAAGTGGAAAATTTGAGTTACTACGGTCTTCGTTGGACCAATTGATATGTTGATTTAATAGAGTTCCAAACCTGTATATAAGCCGATCACAATTGCGATGCAAATTAAAAAAGAAGAAAACAAGTTATAAAAAATGGTTTAGTAAATGAATTATATAATTATCTAAATACCATAAGAAGTGGTGTAATAAAAAAAATAGTATACAAATTGTTTATTTATTCATTTACTATAAAACCGGAGGATATTGTATAAAATAGCTATTAGATATCAGTGGATGATTATTATTGTGGACAGAATGATTGATAGATCGCTATGCAGTGTCATATTCAATAGATTAAAAATCGATTCCGTAAAATGTTAAAAAGATTTCTCCGATTTCGCGCCATTTCTGTATTCGCCCTCTTAATTTGCGACCTTTATTCATAGCACAATAATAATAATTATTTATAAAAAAGTACCTAAAAACTAACGATTTAGTTATGTGGGTATACTGAAATAAATAAATACATCCAATTCTGTGTATTTCAATCGATATGAATGTGGTTTGGTCTGATATTAAATCCGTAATCAGCTTGATTACGAAACAACTAACTAACGGGCTTATAAATTCCCGATCTGAAATTGTTTTTTAAATTACACCGAATTCTCCGTAATTCATACGGGCTTCGGCCTTCCTGTTGGCTGCGGGTTGTTGAACTCTCGTTACATATACATAGAGCCTTCCAAGAATTTATACTTTATTAATGGACATTTCATGGAATAGCCAATTGAACTCAAAATCAATATTAATTCGCCGTCAGATCAGCCGTCGAGGCGAAATGTTGAAACTACTTCGGAAATGTAGAATGTCGATGTTAGATGTTCACATGACGTTAAAGAGATTATTTATGTAGTTATGTTCTGTGATCTAATGTCGAGTTTTGCCGTTTGTGGGCTTTTTTATGTCGTTGAAATTCCATCAATTTATTAAAGGAAGTTTAAGGGCCGCGGATATATAGCCACAACATGATACCAGCTGAATATACGCTACAAGTGGCGTAATGAAGCTAAACGCTTAGATTTTTTAATAGATATTTTCATTTTAATTGTTTTGTTGGTTGTAGATTGCAACAAATTACAGAGCAATTAGTAGTTTAATGACTGGCAAGGCAGTTTCGTTATTTTCACAATAACTTCTGAAAACCACGTTATTTTTAAACTTCACTCGAACAATCGCTAAGGAACACAAAAACAGTTTATAAAAGTGCCCATAAAAAATACCTTATACATGCTAAAATATATTTTTTGTTATAAATGTATGATTAAACTATAATTAGTTTTTTAACTTCCGCTCTATTGCGGAAAATATTAAAATATTTTGCGTAACAATTATCATTAATTATTAACAATTATCAAAGCTGAAATGGAACTACACTTAGTTGTAGGTTAGCAAATATAGAAAATCTTAGATTTTAAGAAGAGTCGGTGTACTAAAGATGGATTTATGAGTCTATTATCTACTAATTTGCCATTCCTCATGCTTCTCAAGTCGATCTAGGTGAAAATGAATGAAAGGCTTTGAGTGATCAATTAGGAGACATACCTAGAGATTAAATATTGTTTTTATATGGGATTAAGCCGCAATTGATTGTTATTGAGATTACATTTTTGAGTAGTCAAAATTTGACATCGTTTAAGGAAGATTATTCAAGAATTTTGTTCAGAGTTGTTGTGAGTGATTGGGGTGGTTGTTTTCTTTCTTATATCTTGTGGAATTCCTTGTTAATAAATGCAATGGGTACTCATTTTTTATATGATATGTTAATGAATGCAATGGCTGTTGCTTCCTGCTGATAAGCAGGAAGCAACAGCCTGCTCGACAGTTACGGATAAGTAACATACTAATTGACCATGTAGGAAAGGAGAAAGAAATCGTGAATACAATTAAACAAAGAAAGCTTGAATATCTAGGCCACATATTGAGACACGATAAGTACCGTCTACTGCAATTGATTGTCCAGGGAAAAATAGACAGTAAGCGAGGGCCAGGCAGGAGAAGACACTCGTGGCTCCAAAATCTGAGGAAGTGGTTCGGGCTCACATCGGTCGAACTATTCAGAAGCGCCGCAAACAAGATCAGAATTGCCATGTTAATAGCCAACGTTCGCAACGGACAGGGCACTTGAAGAAGAAGAAGACTCATTTTTTGTTAAAACCTTGGTTAGCATGTTTGTTTCTTCTTAAAATGCCTTTTTTCGGCAGCTGTTTTCGGTTCAAACCCTTATAAACATAATATCTAAGTTAATCATGCCACAAGAAAACAGTTTCAATATCTAGAGATATTGCACATCAGATAAGAGAGTCGTACACATTGTGGGACTTCACATACACGAAATTAGCCAGTCCTCAAACAAAATAGTTATCTGAGAACTAATGAAGAGAACTTGAATTGAATTAAAAAAATTAGGGATCGCGTTATATTTTTTATGGTCGCCGTGGGCGAGAAGGGCAGATATTTTTCTGTGAGGGAAGAAAGTTGTATTGATCAGCACTCAATTCAGATCTCAATCCAGCGAACATGGATTTGATGAGAAGTTAACGTATATTTTTATTACTTGCATTATAAAATTGCAACAAATAATTAATTTCATTTACTCATACAACTTTCATTTTACTTTGAGCATTTAACTTAACGGCTAGCTACTACGTGGGAGCTATGTTTGGTAATGATGGCACAGGCCTATAAAACTGATCCAATCAAACCTTCTATATTTCGCAGCGCTTGGTTCCACTTCAGATTTCTTTTGTTCCCATATTTTTTATGGTTTAAAATCAGGTGAATCTGCAGACCATCGAATTGGTGCCAAAGGTGTTCTTGCATCCAAGCTTGAGTATAGGCAGAAATATAAGTATTCCCTCGATATAAATCCTAAACCGTTTTAAGAAGAAAACCATTTAGAATTTTACCACACTTTGAAATGCTAATGTTGCCGTCAATCTTACACCTCCCATATATTGCTTCCCAAACTGTTATTTTTGTGAGAATTTGAAAATTTTAACTGTATCATTTTCGATTGATAGGATTTTGAGGCCATTTACATGAAGTTGGAAATAACTTTCGTCAGATATAAAAACCTTACTAAAATTATCTTCTCAAAGGATTTGACAAACATTTTCTCTTCGTTGCTTTTGAAGACGTGTCAGTCCCGTTATTTTTAATTTTCTTTATAAGCAACCTTATCTTTTCAGGGAGATACTTTTTCCTTTCGTTGATTTTTATTTTTTGTTATCTAATTTTTGAAAACCTGGTTGTAGAGTTGCTATTTCTAAAGCCATTAAAGTGGTTTGTTTAAAATCTTACACGGTCTTCTCGAAACTGGTGTATGTCTTATGTCGGTGCCAGTTTAATACTCTTTATTGTACTACACTATTTCCGAGTTCATTATTTTTTTTAATGTACAGCTGGTTGCTAAAAAAACTGATACGACTCTTAATGCGGTCTAAAATGGTATTTTGTAGAAAATTGAGCAGTGTATTTTGAAGTATAAATACTTATTATTTACATACTGTCACTGTGACTGCCAAATCTTAAAATTTGTGAGATAACTTATTGTGTTCAGCCTTAAAAAATGGCTCCACATACTAGCAAAGAACTAAAAGCAAGAATTGTAACGAAATTAGAAGATGGTTGGTCACTATCTGCCGCAGTGAACCATTTTAACGTAAACAGAATAAGTTTTTAATATTAATAAAAGATGGAGAGAACAAGACACTGTATTGATGGCAGGTTTGTTGGGCGGACTTATCTGAATATTCTCGAAAACATCATGTAGTAGACATGTAGAAAACATTCCCATAGTAGAACAGTTGTATTCAGAAAATAATTTTATCCTCCAAGATAATTGTCCTCTTCACACTGAAAATTTAATAAACCAGTGGCTCCACAATAACAACATCGAATCCTTACCATAGCCCAACTACAGTCCAGATTTAAACCCAATCGAGAATGTGTGGGGGGTTAATATAAAACGGTTGTATCGGCGTAATTTTATACCTTCAAATACTGAAGAGCTGTGGCACGGTAAACAACAGGTTTGGGAAGAACTTTCTGAAGAAGACAATTTCATAGTTCCTTTCACGCAGATGGACCGAAGACTACAAGCTGTTATCAATAGTGATAGTGCCTAGTTATCTTTTAGTTTGGTTACAATTCTTACTTTAATATATTGTTGAGTTAAGTCGTTTGTTTTATCCCTTAATAATAATAAAAATAATAACAACAACCTTATTTTATACAAAAACTATCATTTATATACTCTTTATAAAATGCAGGAAATCAAAATAATATCCAAATTTAGACCTTAATAGTTATTACAATTTATGAATTAACATATGTAATCAATTGTTTGTTGTTTGTTTGTTTATTGTATTATTTTTCTGTCATAATAAATATAATATAATGTTAAATCAATCAAATAAACTGCTCAAAATGATCAAATTTTACTAAGAGTCGTATCAAATTTTTAGGAACCAGCTGTACTAATGGTTTTTTCATGAGATTTTGTCATTTATTGCTCTTGTTTTAGAATGTTATAGAATACTTTAGAATGATTCGATAACCATTACCCCCCGTTTGCAGCAAAAGCTTTACCAAAATTCACAAACATTTTAAACACAATCACTTAATCCACAATCCATAACTATTGCCCCAATAAAGTCCTGCATTCTTGTCATAGTTTATAAAGTTCCGACATTTCCAAACGATGGTATTTTGCCTTATTCCCCTCATGTTAGTTAATGAACTGAAATTCAGCTAATTGACAATTGAAGCTGTTGAGGATGGTCAGTTGCGGTTTTGTTTTGGTTCAGTTTTGAAGCGAAAATACTGGTGTACATTGTGCTGGTGTAAATTTATATAATAAAGGTTTCAGAGCGTTCTCTTTCGAAAATTTTCGCTTTCATTCATTTATTTATACAGTATATTAATCTTTTGTATATATTTAAATATTTTTTTTGTTTTCCAGGTAAGCCAAATATGGATAATTCAAATGAATAATGTAATCGTTGAAACTTTAGGTATGTATTCATTGAATTATTTTTGTATAAATATTTTTTTACATTTTACAAAGCATTTCTTGTTTTTTATACATATATGGGGTTGGTTTTCCGAATTATATTTGTACCTTTATTTATTTCTATTTTGGGTTATGCCAATATTGTTTCCTTTGAAAGATATGTTCTGCTTAACTACTTTCTACCATTTCTGCTTTTCAGTTACCCCTCATACTCCTCTCAGAAATGCTATTATTTGTTTTGGGTTATCCTCATGTTTACATTTAATAGATCCTAACAGTTTAATATATTATGCTCTAAACCGTGACTTCTACTAATATATTTATTTTTAATTTTATCCTTTTTCTCCACTTCTATCCTTCGCCTAACATTGTCATTTGTGTAATATTCATTATTTGTTCTTTTTTCTTTTTAACTGCTCAACGTTCATTGTCGTATACGATTTTTAGTGATAAGACGATCTTACAAAGTCTACCATTCTTTCTGATTCACTGGAGTTTCACACACCACTAGTTTTCTTCATTCTATTCATAATAATTCATTATTTGAACTGATCCTACGAGTAAATATACCAAGTGGTTTTTCAAAATCATGAATCCAAGTTTATCACTCCAATATTAACTTCGAAAGACTATCAGCGCAGGAGATTTTAGATGTCTATAGTATAGAACCAGATCCAGAAATTTATTTGAAGAAGCCAACTCCACATTGGAGTTTACTAAGGCATATATTTTCGTTTTATCTATGCATTTGATTTCCTATTTAAAATGCATTATTGGAGTTGGTTTTATCTGCAAGATGCCGGGTTTCTTGCCGAACACGGCGTATTTCTTTTTGATATCTGTTTCCTTTAGTTGTTTTGCATTTTGATCTTGAAATTTCTGTATTTCAGCTGTGATTTGTCGCATTTTTGATTAGTTAAGATAGCTATGCGGCTTCATGGCTTAGCAGTATTAGCTCATAGTTGAGTTTACCTGCCTTTGGTGCCGAATGATGTGGGATCGATTCTCACTATAAAAGCAAAAAAGCAAAAAAGTCCAGGGTCAGCGCTCAGCAGCTCCTCAACACTTATTCGTCCGGAGTAGACGTTAAACTGTAAGCCCCCTATATCTATATCCGATATATATATATATATATATATATATATATATATATATATATATAAATTCTTAAATTTGGTGGTTATGGTATATTAACCATTAATTACTGACGTGGATGTTTCAGGACGTAGACACTGTCATACTGCTGCCTATGCTCCTTTGTTTAATATGAATTTGTCTCATATCAGTGTACATATTTGTTTTTTACATCAACTGCGGAATGATTCTTCACACTCCTGTAGAATACAATACTGTTCCAAATAGAATAAACTTTTCTTTTTTTCAAAAAATTTTTTTATAATATTAATATTAAATAATATAAAAAAAATAGTGGACGTTATTACAAAATTCTTTATAAATTGAATTACAAAAAAATTTGAGTAGGTATTGTTAACTTCAAAATGGTAAAAGAATGTTGAAAGGCATAGACTAATAATATGAATAAACAAAACATAAAATACAAAATACTGACAATAACTAAAAATTACAATAAAATAACTAGTCATTTTGAGCGCAATGTCCGCAAATTTTCTTTGTACATTTTCGAGTATTGCTTCTAATTGCTAACTAATTGCTTCGCCAAGTCACCAATTTTTTTCCAGTAGGGATTGGTACACAACATGCAAATTAATAGCAGTTCTATCAATGATGCGCTAAAAAACAGTAAGTGACCATCGGCGAAATCGACGTTTAACAGCATATATGGCACACTTGACATCTAACGTATGGACACCTCCTTTCGTAAGATTATAATGAGCTATAATCTCTGATTTTCCACTAATCTGATCCGTGCTTATTGAATGGTGCATCGAAGAAATAAGTAAAACAGCCTTCGATTTTTTTGACACATAGGAAATTAGGGTTAAACTTTTCGTAAATCCATAAGAAGTCGAATTTACTTCCCAGCATCGGCGTGGCTGGAATTCCGGAGGGATTTCCCGTTTATTTTTCTTAAGGGTTCCCACATAGGTTAACTTCTTTATTTCTAACTGCTGTACTAATACCATAGAACTAAACCAATTATCGGCTGTAATATTACGGTTGGTTCCATAAATAGGTTTAGCGAGCCAAAGAACAGATTGAGTTGGTTTATTCATCTTCTTTTCTTCCTCAGATAACCCTGTTCCGTCAGTGTCCTTGCCTCCATATATATATATATATATATATATATATATATATATATATATATATATATATATATTAGAAGTGATTATTTCGACCAAAAAATAATTTATAAATACGTTCAAATTATCGGGTATAGTGGTCTATAATAAAAATCTTTCTTTTTTCTAAATTACTCAATATTTCGCTATTTATTTAAAAGCTTCCTCAGGAGTAAACTAAAAACAATTTGAACATTACAAAAAATGGCGTACAAATACAGTTTAAAACACTTACAGAATTTAAAAGATTTCGCAAATAAAAACTGACATTGAAGTATTTGAAATATTGAATGTCAAGATTAAATTGTCTTAAGCACGTTCGTTACAGCTATACGATAAAAAATTAAAATTATTTCAAATGTAAAAATAAAAATAACAATAAAAGAAAAGTTAGAAGAATAATATTTATTTGATGAATTATTAAGGTTAGTTGTTATTAAGATGAATGTTGGCTATTTTTAATATTTATAAATTTTGTTCAATATGTTACAATATATGATACTTAACTGTCCAGTGTCCGTTTTATAATTTAAAGTGTTTTTATTTTTATTAATGTAATACATTTCAAGAAATAATCTACTTTTGTAGTTATCAGTCTGTGCCAAAATGTGAGCTTTGTTATAGTCTAGCATATGACCAGTGTTTCATAGTGTTCAACCACTGCGCAAGTATTTTTTCTCAAGCGGCAATCACTTTTATGTTGTGTGATGCGTTGTTTTAGCCATTGTGATGTTTGACCAATATAGCTATTTTGACATCCTAAACACGGTATTTCTATAACATCGGTATAGACTATAACAAAGCTCACATTTTGGCACAGACTGATAACTACAAAAGTAGATTATTTCTTGAAATGTATTACATTAATAAAAATAAAAACACTTTAAATTATAAAACGGACACTGGACAGTTAAGTAACATATATTGTAACATATTGAACAAAATTTATAAATATTAAAAATAGCCAACATTCATCTTAATAACAACTAACCTTAATAATTCATCAAATAAATATTATTCTTCTAACTTTTCTTTTATTGTTATTTTTATTTTTACATTTGAAATAATTTTAATTTTTTATCGTATATCTGTAACGAACGTGCTTAAGACAATTTAATCTTGACATTCAATATTTCAAATACTTCAATGTCAGTTTTTATTTGCGAAATCTTTTAAATTCTGTAAGTGTTTTAAAATGTATTTGTACGCCATTTTTTGTAATGTTCAAATTGTTTTTAGTTTACTCCTGAGGAAGCTTTTAAATTAATAGCGAAATATTGAGTAATTTAGAAAAAAGAAAGATTTTTATTATAGACCACTATACCCGATAATTTGAACGTATATATATATATATATATATATATATATATATATATATATATATATATATATATATATATATATATATATATATATATATATATATATATTTCACGTGATTATTTCGACCAAAAAACAATTTATAAATATGTTAGAAATATCGGGTATGTGGTCTATTAAATAAAAATTCTTTGTTTTTTCTAAATCTCAATATTTCGCCATTTATTTGATGGCTTCATCGGGAGTAACTGTAAAAAACAAACATTTCAAAACACTGACGTACACTTAGATTTACAATACTTACAGAAATTGGAAGATTATACACATAAATAAAATTAATACTAAAATAACATTATTGTTGATGACACTGTACATTTAATAAAAAGCATGTTAAAATTTAAAATATCTTTGAGCACGTTCGTTACAATCAATAAGATGGAACAAGTAAAAATTATTTCAAAATGCAAAAAATAACAATGTAAGAAAACATTAGAGGAATAGTATTTCTTTAATTAATCATTAAGGCTAGTTGGTATGATTAATCATTAAGGTGAGTGTAGTTTTAAATTTTGTTTAATATATTGCAATATATGTTGCTTAATTGCCCCGTGTCTGTTTTATAATTTAAAGTTTGTTTATTTTTGTTAATGTGGTACATCTCCAAAAATAACCTACTTTTGTAATTTTCAGTCTGTGCCAAAATACGAGTATTGTTGTAGTCTAACAGATGACCGGTGTTTCTGTAGTGCTCGACAACTGCGCAAGAATTTTTTCCTAAGCGGCAATCACTTTTATGCTGTGTGATACGTTGTTTTAGCCACTGCGATGTATGGCCAATGTAGCTTTTTTCACATACTAGACACGGTATTTCATATACCACATTACTCCTATATAAGGTTGGTGCTGGGTCTTTAATTTTAGAAAAAAATAGCAAGCAACTTTATATATATATATATATATATATATATATATATATATATATATATACACTCGCGATCATAAAATCCGGGTCACCTTGAAAATCTCCGATATTTCATTTTTAACGAGCTTTATCGTAAATAATAATAACACAAATACAAACTAATGCATGTTTCTGAGAATTGTTGCGGTTTCCTTTATAACAAAGAATTCCAATAGTGCCGATTTCGCGGTAAAGTGCACACTTCCCAAAATTAATGCTACCTGTAACTCCACTTGTTTTAAATGTCTCGTTTGTACTTCGACTTTCTGTTCAAATGCAACGGACAAACGTTTATTATTGCCACCATTAGTGTTTATTAGTGCCATTATTAGTGTTTATTTTTTGACAAAAATGCCTTTGACTGTTGTTGAAACTGCACAAATTGTTGCACTTGTGGAAGACGGTCGAAGAAGAACGCTCTGGAAGTGCTCTGGACGAAGAAGAACGACCAAGGCACTATATGACCGTTTCCTTGTGTTTCAGGCTTTACGAAACCGGACCTCAACTGCGGTTATGCATCAAAATCGTCTAGAGGAAGTACGAAATCGCAATTTTAGTGTTGTAACAGTCAGAAGAAGACTTCGTTCTTCTTGACTATCTTCTCGGGTAATGGCTAGAGGGCCGCCACTTCGCCAGTTGCCTCGAGTTGCACGACTAGCTTTTGCTCGACAATACGCGCATTGGGGAATTAACGATTGTAGCAAAGTGTTATTCTCAGATGAATCCCGTTTCTGCCTAACTGGATCCGATGGACGTGTAAGAGTTTAGAGGAGAACCGGTAAACGATTTTCACAAGCTTGCATTGCTCCAAGAATGCCATTTGGTGGAGGCTCGGTCATGGCTTGGGGAGGTATATCTTCCGACTTCCACACAGAATTAGCCTTCATCGAAAATAGGTCCCTAACTGAACGAAGGTACATTACGGAGATTCCGAAAGAACATGTTATGCCCAACATGGCAGGGCTTGGAGAAAACGCCGTTTTTATGCAGGACAACTTGCGACGGCACGTTGCCAGGATCAGTAAGTAATACTTGGACGAAGTTGGAATTACGAAGGTACCCTGGCCAGCTAGGTCTCCGGACCTGAATCCCATCGAACATCTCTGGAACGATTTAAAAAAACGTATTCAAACCCATACACCTCCTCCTAACAACGCACAGGAGCTTAAGGATCTGTTAGTGAGAGAGTGGAATAACATACCACAACATGTAATCCGGAGAAAAATTGAGAGTATGCCCCGTCGTCTGCAAGAGGTTATTAGAGCAAGGGGAGGCAATACACGATATTGGTCATTGAAATTTCACTGATTTTTTACCACGTTCTGTATTTTCCATTTTTTTTTCGTATGTCTGTTTTATCAACAATTTGATTTGTTTTCTTTTTTTTTCAATAAAAACAATAAAAAACCTTTTTTTTTTCTTTCAAAACAAACATTGATGACAAATAAAAAATACAGTAGTCAAAAAAAGGTTATTACTGCACCAGAGGCAAAAATATTTAAGAATCTTGAAATTTTCAAGATGACCCGGATTTTATGATCGCGAGTGTATATATATATATATATATATATATATATATATATATATATATATATATATATATAAAGGCATTGTATAAGTAACTCGTTCGTGCATCAGTCAGGCACATTATTTTAATGCCATATTTCACAGGCTTATTAGGCATATACATTTTGAACCTACACCTTCCCCTAAAGCCGACCAACATTTCATCAATACAAACACATGTACCTAAGGAATACAGTTTTGACAATTTGATATAAATATATTAAATATGTTAGAATGTATGTTCTATTAATGGCTGCTGTTGGATCTATCTTTCTTCTTTCCTCTCTATCCAGAGGGTTATCAAAACGTAAACATTTTAGAAATAACTATTGCATATCTTTCTTTTGATATAACACATCTAAACATATCCCTACCAGTGCAGCAAATATAGAATTTATATCTTCGTCATTGGATTTGAAAGCTGATGTGTATAAAAGCAATCCCAAAAAGGCTTTCTATCCTATTTCATCAATTTCATTTATTACTGGTATTTTCATCATTTTCCTATAGTTTTCACGAATTGCACGTAATTTTTTATTTGCCCTTTTAAGTATTTCTTGTATTATATTGTCGGAAATAAGAAAATAAAAAAAATGATGAAGTCTCGTCTCTTACATCTTTGGACCGAAGAGCTGGTAGTGTTGTTACAAGATTGTGCAACTAAGTTCTTACATTTTTTGAAATTTCTGTAGTAGATTAAAACGATTTATGCCGTACAAATATGACTTATTAGTAGCGTTTGAATCATATTCGTCTTCAGAACCTTCCGATTGGTCACTTCCGGTGTTGTGCTGACTTTCAATTCCTACTTCTTTGCTTACATCGTCAATATCACTATCACTAAAATATTCTAAATCGCTAGGTACTTCGTCAGTCCATTGAGCTAAAACAGCCTTAAAATCATAATCTGAAGGTTTTACAGATTTGCGAGTAAAATTTGCGTATATTTTACGAAATCAAACAATTTGATGAACTTGCTGCCATACTAATAGCGAAAGAATACATTGTGCTGCTTTTAACTATAGAAACGTAAACACTGACATGCGGTATGTGATACCGCAAGAAAACTTTACGTCAACGTAGCTCAAATACAAAACCACAAAATGTAGATAACCTGATCATCAATAATACAACGATCGAAAGAGTAACTACATATAAATATTTTAGGAACAACCGAAGATGGAGATCAAATAAAAGAAATCAGATCTAGAATAGAAATGTCAAGAAACACGTTCATAAAATCGAAGAACTTACTTTGCAACCGTAACCTTAATCTAGAGATCCTCAGAAGAATGCTACGTTGTTACGTTTTTTCTACTTTACTATACGGCATGGAAGCGTGGACAATAAAACAGTCTGAAATCAAAAAATTAAACTCCTTTGAGATGTGGTGCTACAGGAGAATCCACAGAATATCGTGGACTATAAAAGTAACTAATATAGAGGTGTTACAAAGAATGAAGAAAGAATGTGAAGTCATAAAAACTGTTAAAATTAGAAAGATTTAATATCTGGGTCATATAATGAGGTGCGAGAAGTACGTATTACTTAGATTAATTATGCAAAGGAAGATACAAGGGAAGAGAAACCCAGGACGACGCAAAATATCCTGGCTAAGAAATTTGAGAGAGTGGTTCTAAGAATTATTCAGAAGCGCGGCCAATAAAATTAAAATAGCGATGATGATTTCCAACCTCCGATAGGAGAAGGAACCTGAAGAAGAAGAAGCTCAAATACTAAACCCATACTAAAACTGCAGCAGTTGAGAGCAGGTATAATTACACACCACTTGAAGGTACACAGATGGTTTTCACACAACGCGCGTTATGGTATATCGCATGTTCAGTAGTTAAGGGTTAAGAAGAAGCTATATTAATGGTTGCCTTAACACTGACCTCTACGTATTTATATCCCCTAGAAACCACTTCTCGGTGTTAAACAGTATAAAGAAATGTTGTATTAGATGGATGCTGACTTGTTATTTTGTATTCTTTTGTCACATCTAGAGAACTTCATAATTGCTATCTTCGGATAAGGAATGCAGAAAACCACACAAGCTTTACAACATTCTAGTTGAGTGCCACTGATTTACGCTATTACTAAATCATATAACCATAAAAAACAATCGTTCTGCATTTTTACAGCTTCAAGAATGTCGTCTACGTACTCATGCCCGACAACAGAAACCATTCCTTAAAAAACCTCTTAAATATAAGAATGGCAATAACCATTACGCAAAAAGTTACGGTCTCCCAACACAATGAGCCCGCTCACAATTAAGATGACGTGGGGCATAACCCAGAGTTGATTTGACGACCACTGCTTCGGACTCACACAGTTTGAATCGGTGGCAAAGTCCGTATAGTTAATAAACCAAGGATAAACATGGCCGCCAAACAATAAGGGACGAAAGTAGAAGGCAAATAGGTCAGAAGTGTGGAAGTTTCTTGAAAGGGTAGAGGTGGTAAAAGTTATTCGAAACTGTTGAACCAACTAATTTCCTAACGATTCCTTAAGATTTATGTGTATATATAATATTTGGAAAAGAAATTGTATTATAGTTACATCTCTGACTCATATAACCTATACTAGGAACCGTCTAAAATTTGACAACAATCCAGACAGGCTGGAAGCTGACGGTGTTAATAGTGAGTCAGATATGTCTATAATCCTTCCATAAAAAGATCTAATAAATATTATTACAAGGTATTTATTTATGTTCTGGTAAGCTAAGTCAAGCTAGTTATGAAATTAACAGATAATCAGAGGATATCAACGTACCGGAGAAAATTAATCTAAAATTTCGAAACAATTTTTTTGATCAGCAGAGAAAAGGATACCTTTCATAAAACATTCGTTGGAAGAAAAATATTTAAATATATAGGCCATGAATATAAGGGTAGAAATAAATCAAAGAAGCAAGTAACAGATAGAACTGGGGGTTGTGTAAAAGCAAGGAATATAAATAAAATATTCGTCTCATACTAATAAGCGCACAAAATGAATACAACAGGCTTCCACAATTAAATATTATTGTAGAAGATATGTTTGATGAAAGTATAATGGAAACCGAATCACATATTATTTATATTCGCATTAAATTTAGATCTCTAATAATAATCAGACAGTGGTCACCAAAATACAGATAAATAAAGAAATTCCTCGTCTGGAGCAATCGTTCCGAATCGCTCCATAGCCCTCACATCTCTATGCGAATTGACGCATAATTGCCAGTGTTGGAGATTAGGGTTGTTGTCGGAAAATAATGCAGAGGGTATTTTTTTATTTTGAAGGTTTTGCGTAAATATCAGGGTTAATGATGTTTTTGCTTTGTTTTGTTTTATTAGATTTGCAATCATGTTTTTTATTAGTATTTGGAGGACGAACTGTGACAAATCCAAATACTTTTTTGAGAACATGTACATTAAATGTTGCTTTAAAACTGTTTATACGTTTAATAAACAAGTAATTAAACAATGGTACTCATAATGAACAAAAAATGCACCTGAGTTTACTTTGTGTTTAACAAGATAGGTTAATTTTCTTCTGAAATTCCATCCTCTGGAAAGGAACACGTAACTTAGTCCCTATTAATGATTCCTGAAATTTGCAAAACATGTGCAACAAAAAGGAAAACAAACTGTTAATGATACAAATTGTAAACTATTGACCCTAGGAAATACAAATTACTTCTATACGTGAATACTACACACTATCAACGTACTATCAAACTTATAATAAATTAATAAATTATTGGAAAAATTAAGGTTAGACCAACTTAATTTCCGAGTTGAATCACGTCAAATTTTAGTACTTTCAAATCCCCCTCAAGAGTCATCAATAAAATCTATTTCAGAGCCTCAATCTTTTGACTTACTGAACCCTACACTGCTTCACATATAGAGATGGATAGACTTCATCGATACGGATGGATTCAAAACTCCTTGAAGAGATATTACGAACACATCTAGAAGTGGAGGAACCCCAGCGCAATAGGCTGGTACAAAGTTGTGTACTCCCAAGGTTCTCTCAGGATAAGGCTTGGGTGATGTTTTAGTTCAGTCTATATCTTTTGCGCCTTTTCATTCATCATTTGTAAGATCTTCTGTTGTTTAGTTTCCCTTTATATATACCTGTTGACGAACTATTATTGCCTGTACCATTTTTCTGTTTCTCTACATGTTTTCCCCAAAGTCCCGACACCTACATTAATGTCAGTATAATAATTCTATTGGCTAGTCTCATTCCTGATGTGAATCTGAGTTTACCTCTTCTTCCTATTAGTCCAACTAACTTGGTAGAGATTAATTTTATCCTATTTATTGTGTTCTTCACAAGTGAAGTAAATGTAAGGGTGCTTTCATTACAGAGACCATCGCATCGTATCCTCGCCTAGATCATAGCACTGACATTGAAGTGAACGCTCGCATTTAAAATAATGCATTTATTTTACCTGGCGATCGATACGATGGTCGGAGCGAGGCTCGGTGGTCGGCGCCTCGTAGTGTCGATCGAACAGTACTAGGGTCGAGGATCGAAAAAATACTAAGCTGGAATACTATGGTCCGATACCTGGCTCGAAGCTGGGTGCTGCGCTTTGACGGTGAACGCTGGCGTTTTTAAAACAATGCATTTATTTTACGTGGCGAAGATAATATAATACCATCCTATCGGCGAGGGTCGGCGCCTCGTTATGAGCGCACACTTGGTCTCTTATTAAGAACGACGCCTAGATGTATCTTTATTTGACCATTCTATTTCAGTGTCGAATATTATGTCTTGGCCATTTGCCTCTTTTGTTCTTTTCTTGAGCATTACAACTTCTCGGGATTCACAGTTATCTTCTATTGGATGCATCTTTCTTCAAAGTCGTTGAGTACATTCTGCAGTCTTTGTGGTGCAAGACTGGTATTCGGCAAGACTTTTTGCGGCTATGGCCGTTTCGTCGGCATATATACTCAATAGCGTTCCCGATGGGAACGTGGGGGTGACATTACTGCTTCCTGTGGTACCCCGGCTAACTGGTGTTCTTAACTTCTTGTCTTCCAAGTACGAAGCAATCAGGCATATCGTTTCCTGACTGCCCAAAATTGTTCAGTTTGTAAATGTGACCTTTATGCCGTACTATGTCATAAAGCTTGCTGACGTCTAGGAATACTGCTCAAGTATATATATATATATATATATATATATATATATATATATATATATATATATATATATATATTTTCGCTGAACCTTTGGTTTACGTAGTCTATTAACATGAATGTTCTGTTCTTGCATGAAGCCAAACTGCGCCTATGGTATGTAACTCTGTTATTTTTAACGAATCGGACAAGAGAATAAAATTTTTGGCGAAGGAATAAAGATTTTACTAAAAATGGTGCAGAGATTTACTATGCATGCAAACAATCTGCTGTGTGACAGAAAGATGCATTTCAATGAACTCAACTCAACTTCTATTAAATGAGGAGTTGGATAAAGTAGTAGATAAAGGAAAAAGTAATAGCAGACATGTCTGTGAAAGTGACATCGCTCATGCCATCGCTTTTACCAAGGCCGATATGCAAAGATTCATAAGTTTACATGGCATGTGCTTTTGGTTTTCTTTGTTGTCGCAATCTTAGACCAATTTAGACCAAATCGTTTGTAACAATATTTGTATAATTTTTTGTTTATTACTGAATTTATAGTGAAATTTTAGGGCAGACTAGAAAGTAAAGAAAACCTAGCATAGAGTGTAGTAAAGAAAATTTCCAAAATAATGCGACGCACTTTATCATTAACATATAAATAGAATAAAACATACGGAGCGTATATACCTCATTAGTCTCGTCCACCTAATTGAAAAGAATGTTGTTAACTCGAGTGTGTACTCAAAACAGGCATATATCATTACACAAGCGCTTTAAATACAGCTATTAGACATCAAGATAATTTAGAACTGCCGTCCTAATGGCTTATTAGAGAATAAGTCATGCATACAGGTCGTCTGCATATACGTATGTTCCCATTAGGGTGCCCTTTATGTCTGAACTTGCTAGTAGATATTGGTAATTTATAATCCCATCACCAAAAACGGTAAATTCAGCTCTCGTACGAGAATATCGTCAATAATAGCGAATGTACACTGTCAATTACTGTTTCGTGGCGATCGCAAATTCCTCTAAATAATTGCTTTCTAGTACTAGTATAAGATCATTGGCAAGCTAGCTGCTTAAGTAATAATAAAACACTGTTGTGACCTGTCAGTTTTTACAATTTAATAAAGGTTTATCTGTACTTTAATTATATACTTATTATATAATTAAGGTATACTACAAGATCACATAATATAATAAAATTATAGAAAGTGCTACTTTTAGTCTGTGGATGATTGTTGTAGAAAGGTGGCAGACAGCCATATCTAATGCAGTTAGTCAGGCTGGCATCATCTGGCATGACCTGGCTTAGATATTTCAGATTGCGTTTTTAAAGATTTTCCATCTTTATGCAGTCTTTTTAATACTTCTTTATGGCATATATGGTCCTTCCAGGGAATCCTGGGTATTCTTCCATACCGATACCTCATTTCAAAGCCTTCAATTTTTTGTGGATGTATATATTAAGGGATCCATATTCCTGCGTCGTAAAGAAGTGATGGAAAAAGATAGCTTTTAAGTAGCTGAACTTTAATTTTTGTTTTAGGGTTACGGCTGCGAAGTCGACATTCTGTAAAAAGACGTTTTTTTTGTATTCTTTATTTCTCTATTCTACAACTGCCCTTCAAAGAATGGACTTTTTGGCATTTATCGTTGGACCTAAATATTTATCCCTGTTCTTTCAATGATTTCGTTATTAATATATAATCTGTTATTATAGACAATTCTTTATCTGATGGGCATATATATGTTATTTTTTGTTTTGAGACATAATCCATATTTCCTTTTGTATTTCTATTACTTTATGCATTAGATTTTGTGGCTTACGACGGGATACAACAATGGGAACAATATGCATCCATGTCTAAAATCTTCCAGTTTTTTGGAGGATTTCTATTAAAAACTTTTACATTGAAGTGAATCTGTTGTAGTTGATATTAAAAAATTAAATCAAAAAATCCAAATGGATTACAACAGTTGATTTTTGTTCAGAACGAACGTTTTCCGACTTATCAGTCCATATTCAGTGAATTTTAAAGTATTTGCTCTAATAACCGCATTACCAAGCAGTGGGTGGGTTTAAATTGAAAACTAGATCACATGAACAGCAAAAAGATTTCTATTAACTTGTGATTTTGTACACTATCGAAGGCTTTTTGATAATATATGAAACACACATGAATATCGATACTTACATCCCTCCATCTCTGAAAAATTATCTGTCTGCACAAGCTTCTCCTGTACCCTTTGCGTCTCTAAATCCGAATTGTGTCCGTTCCACCGTGTTTTCAGATTTTTTGTTTATTTATAGGTGTCTTATCTTTAGGAATACTTTAAGCAAAATAGATGGTCAGACCAATAGTGCTATAGTCATTACACTGTTTTGCACTAAGTAGTATTTTTCGGTAATATTATAAACATTGATCTTACAGGACATTAAAAATTTATCTACAATTTACTTTGGTTTAAAATACCCTCCAAAATAAGATTTTGTTGATAAGATGTGTATAAAGCGTAGAGCGCCAAGTAAATACGAGTAATAAACATCATACTTTCAAGTAATCAAGCATGCAAATAGAGTAAACCCTATCTGCAGAGACTTACATACACCTAATATGGACATTCGGGCATACAATTCATTGGGGTGAAGAGGATTGGTCCGAGTAAATCAGGGATCACTCTTCCGAGACCCAATACTTCCCAGGCTTTCCTCCACCGCCCTTCCCATCACGCCGATGCGCTATTGGTGGCTACTTTCATCAAAATGCTTATCATATACGCGTACCGGGTACAAGAATATGAAATATTTACTCAATAATGCAGGACAGCGTGAGCCGTTTTAGTAACACGATCGTCTTAACTGACTTATCGTCGATTTGTTGTTGCTTGCCTGGACGTTCAGTCCCTGATAATTTTGAAGCTTTTTTGTTTTTTATATTTTTTGGACTGGTGTGCCTGAAATAAAATATCGGCTGGTTTATGCGTGGTTCTTTGAGTTGTGCCTGTGGTTTCTTATGATGTAGCTATAAATTATCTAGTCTTCGTTCAATGTTTGCCAACACTTTTTGCTTTGGTCTTCTGTATTTCCATCGATGGAACAAGTCATACCCTAATATCTGCCGCAAGGTCTGATTTGGGTGATCTTTTAGCTCGGCGAGTTTTATTCTGTCTCTTCTATCGTTTCCAGTACTCTTATCTGCTTCAAGTCTGTGAACAGGAAGCGTTCAGCTATGTATCTCTTCTCTCAAGCATTATTTGCTGAGGTTTTCTTTTACCTTCTTATTTGTGTTGCACGTATCTTTCCATGGGAGAGATGCATATATTATTATGGGTATTACGATGCTGTTAATTAATCTTAATTTGGTTTTTATTGCTAATTTACTTCTTCCTATGAGTCATCTTATTGCGGCTCTGGTCATGTCTGTTTTTTGGACTGTCGCATTAACGTGAGGTGTAAACGTTAACAATTCCATTGTGGCTCCTAAGTATTTAGCTTAATTTTTCCATTGGATGGGTCTACCCTGCACTGTTGGCTGTTTTTCTGGATCTCGTCTTTTTTTGAAGATAACTGTCTGTGGCTTCTCTGGATTTATGGCCATTTTCCATTGGATACTCTATTCTAATATTATATCTACTGCTGTCTGTAGATTTCTTAGAGCTTTATCCAGGTTTATATGCTTTGTCGCTATTGCAGCGTAGTCTGCATAAAGCCTGAGTAGTGTTCAAGGTGGTCTTCGAACCTCTGCTGTTATACAGAAGTGGTGATAAGACCGGCACCTGTGGATCTTCCTAGGTTCCATGTTTAGAGAGAACTTGTTCTATGTTCTATCTGAACATCCGGATGCATAAGTTCGAGGTGGTGAGTCTTTTTCATGGCCCCGCTGTGTCTATATTTTGTTATTTCGAATGTTAATACTTTATTTTACACTCTGTATTTGCTTATATCTACCAAGGTTGCTCTTGTGTATTGATTGTCGTTGAATCCAGGTGTTATGTACTTTGTTAGTCTGAGTACTTGTAGTTCACTGGAATGTTGAGCTCTGAAACCGAATTGTGCTTTAGAAATTATTATACCTAGCCTGTCTGTCTCTATTTTGAGTCTCTCTGCTATCTTGCTAACTGCTGTAGGTAAGCTAAACGGCCTGTAGTTATGTGGAAATATATTCCAGATTTGGGTATTATGATTACATGGGCTTTTTTCTATAGATTTAGGAAAATACTGTATCTTAGTGTTACATTTTTTGTAATGTTTGTTACATATACAATAGCTTTCGTTGGAAGATACTTTAGAGTCCTGTTAGTTATTTCCGGTCCAGGTGCTTTTCTTCGTGAGTTTTTTCTGATTAGCTCCCTTATCTCTCTTCATCTTACTCTCATAAGCATATCATATAGGTAGGGGGGGGGGGGGGGGTAGGGTAAAACTTAAGATCTTATTGTAAAGTGCACCTTTTGTAAACTTTGTAGTAAATGGCTTTTAAAAAAATACATTGGAATATGAATTATTTTATGACAAGCATGAGTATTGTACTGGCAATCATAAAAGTTCTGCAGGCAAAATGGGTATCGTCGGTGTCCGTGATCATTACCTTGGCCCCCTCGAACTGCGCTTATTGCCTTAGTTAGTCCTTCTCTCTAGGATGTTTTACATATTCGTCGTTTTCTACGGTTTCGTGGAACCCATTCCATAATGCTTTTTAGGAATCTTGTACGTATCGTCATCATATCTTTCTCTCCAGATCTCTCGTTATTGGGTATTTAACTCCAATTCATCGTCTTATCTCATCGTTGGGAGTTCTTTCTCGGCGGCATACTTCAACTGATCTCCTAAAGACGTCCATTTCGACTGCCTCCAGCTTTCTTTTATTATTCTCCGTTATTTTCCAAGTATCTGCTTCGTATAACAGACTACTTTTGTCTAGGTTTTCAGGTATGTTATATTTCCTTCTTTCCCTGTGTCTTGACTCTAAAGTATACTGTTTATACAGTCTATCGTTCTTCTAGCTTACGTTAATCTTCTTTTTGATGCGTTAT
Source organism: Diabrotica undecimpunctata (assembly GCF_040954645.1). Taxonomy (NCBI): domain Eukaryota; kingdom Metazoa; phylum Arthropoda; class Insecta; order Coleoptera; family Chrysomelidae; genus Diabrotica; species Diabrotica undecimpunctata. Next base: position 44,730,493 of record NC_092803.1, on the reverse strand, counting down.
CTTCTAATGTGATGTTCGTCTTCTCGGTTATATCTCCTATTTGCAGATACCTACTTAGTTTTTGCTGAATTAATTTCCGACACCCTCTTTCTATATTACTATTGAAGTTTCCGTGCCATATCTTCCAGATCGTCTTTAACATTTGCTATGATACAAAGAGCGAAAGAGGCGTTTCTCTAATTTTTTGAGACAGTATAGATTGCATAGAAACTTCATATAAAGCAATACCGACTTAAAAAAAAAAGTATCTTATTTTAAACGTTTGTGTTACGATCAATAAAAATATTTTTTGTTGACATAGTTATATAATAATTTTACAACCATATTTACTGTTGCTAATTACCCATTTAATACTCCAGTAATTACTACGCATCGCTTTTGAAAATTGAACAAATTTGTCATTAGAGGCAGCAGTTAAGTCGAGTAATTTATTTGACGTCGGCATTGGAAAAGACTAAATTTTGTAAGATAGAGGGTGACAACCCTGAACTCGATCTCGTTATAGGTGGGAATTAAGATAAATTACGAAGTTTCAAAGGAATGGAAGTTGGTGTGTGTGTGATTAGATCATTGATACCTACAGAATACGGTTTGTATTTATTAACTAAATTTGTTGATAACGACGTATGAAGTTAGAACGTAAATAATGGTTGGAAAACAATACTGTTTACCGATGTCCTATTGTTAGAAAGATACCGTTTGTTCCATAAATTCACAAGTGTAATACATTTATATTGAAAACATCTCTATAACATTTGAATTTAAAAACAGTTTTAACTACACTTTTTTTAAAGTCTACTAAGTACATAGTGCGACACTTTTTATGTGGACTCTCCTACTGGATGGAGTGTATTTAAGTAGCTGTAGCTAAAATTTAATAAAAATATATTTTTTAAACATCAAAACACACATCAGAAACGGTGGGTGACAATGGGTAACAATATACTATCTCTGAAACTTGGAGCCAATGTAGAACAATAAAACTCACAACTTTCTTTGGGAGCTAATTGTTAGGCCTCGTCTAGCTCATTCTCTCAGGTGTGAGAACGTCTTATCTTAGAAGTAAATCTGAAAAATGAGTTTGGCTGGGACAATTAAACCAAGATATTAACTAATCATATTTATTGTACATGAATAAAATATAAAATTGAAATTTTAATATTAAATTAAGAAACAGAGCAAGTCTGGCCTACAGCTTTACAAAAAGATTTTAAAATGATACTTATGGCAAATATTGTTCTCTTCAAGTAGTTGGACAGGATTGTAGAATGTATTTGTTGGTTTTAGATGTAACTGAATCTAAATACTTGTATGTATGTATCATTGTGTGGTGGTCATTGAGTTTTGAACAGCAGCTGCGGTTGTTTTTGCATGGTCGAACATGTGCTATGGAAAGTTCTTAACGAGGCTCAGTTCGAAGTCCTTAATGAACTTCCACTTATGTGGTTTCGATATGTCCCACCAAAAGCTGGACAAGAAAAAAATAATAAGGCCAAAAAAAAAAAAAAATAATAAACCTTGTATTAGCAACATAACTTTTTAAATACGTCCTTGTCATATGAACATTAAAAATAATTTTAAGACAATATTAAATAGAAAATAGCAAATTGCCAAGGATTAAATGAATATAATAATTACTAAACAAATAAGCTAAATTATATTAAATATAACTGCAGATGGGAATAATACATTGAAGAATAAAACCTGGTGTGTACGTTTAGGTTAATTCGAATAGAAAATTATAAAAAGTTACCGAAAAAGCGACACTGGATATTGGTTGAATATTATATATAAAGTTACCCCAAGAAAGATTTAACAATATGAATGAATTTTTAATAGAGCATGCCTTTTTATAGATGAAGGATATTTATAAAAAATATTTTCCTTTCTATTTTAAAGTAGAGCTGACATGACAGAAGTCAACGAGTAGCCAACTGACAGATATACTATGTCGACTGAAGTGCAAATTTTTCACGTCATAGAACATACTCGCGATGGGGTCAAAATAAAGGAATTAGAATATTAAGTGAAAATTAAAATTGTTATGTAGATTATGACAAAATATTTAGTAAGTAGAAAATTGGTCGAAGAGTTGAGCGCCAACTATTTTTTCAATAAAAATAGTAAAATAAAAGAGACAAGTTATTAAATGAATAAAATCTAAAGAAATTGAAATAAAATAATCATTTAAAGAAAAATAACAAACATGTGACGTTTATAACGTTCCACTTTATTAACAACTATGTTAGGGAAACATAAAAATTCGAAAACGTTTGAAAAGTTCATCAATATAGTATTTAATGAGAAAATCTTAAGTGTAGTAAATTATTATTAGAATATATTCATTTAGTGCAAAACTTATCTTAATTTAGATCTAATCAAAAATAGTTTTATAAGTATAATCGTAGCGTTTACGCATGTTTCCAAGAACATTAATTAGTTGTTATCGGTAATTTCCACAAATGGCTGTCGAATTCTTACAACTTTGTGTAAGAATTCGACATTTCTGTTTCTAAAGCGTATTTCGTAAACCTTTTTGTGTGCTTTGTTTCTAGAGTCAGGAGTAAAAATTATTGTGAGATGTGAAGATGTAGGTGGGAAACCTATTCACAGACTACCACTTACCTCATTCCTATCCACCGGTTTGGAAAATGTTTATTAAACTGTGGTCTGAAAGCTCTGACATAATGAACTGGACGCGTACCTAATTGGATAAACAAATTCAATCGTTTAAGTGGAGTCGTATATCTTATCCCTCACGCCAGTATTTAACCTTCGGTCGGGCGCGCCTTAACTCTTTGAGTCGTCATGGTACACGCGATGTCTTTATCGGTGCTGTTAAGCGGCGGTGGTCTTATAAATTTACCATCTTTTTAATTTGTTGTCGCTTACATTGTATTGGTACAATTTTTTCTACCACTCTAACAGTCATCTGCTAAAAAGTAGACAAACACACGGACATGCGTAAAGCCAGATTGTATCGTTCTCTGTAGTCAAAAACTTTATTTTATTGCCAGCTCATCGTGTACTGAAGCTTGTCGATGAACTAACTGAAAACTGAAGTGTTTACAAAATAATTGTGTTCAAGACTTGTGTTGCTGTTGCTAGGCAAGTAATAATTAACCTGATTGATAATGTTTGTGTGTAAATTGATAATACACAAAGTTTTCTCGTGGTACAATATTTAAACCCTCGCTCCTCATATGACATTTAACAAAATTAATTTTTATCTAGGAAAATGTTAAGATTGGGAAAGGACAATATATATTTTACCTTAATTGGCATGACGTGGACGAATTACAAGCGAAACTGATTAATATAGATGAAGATGTAGATACAATACCATCTGATTTCGAATCCATAGTGTACGATTTTGAAAATGAAGATTCAGAAGCGATTGAAACTGCAACGGCGGATGTCAAGGAAATTTATAGCATATCAGGTGATGAGTCTGAGTCTAGTTTTTCATTAGAGGTGACAAGAGATCTACTAGATTGGAAAATTATACTTCTGCTTATACAACTACAACATGGTCAACTAATCATGGAACTATCTCTACGAAACCTTCACATATTCTTCTGAAGTACCAGATTTTATTTAAGACTTATAATAATTTAACTCCATATAATAAATTTCAATTTATTTTATATTAGACCATATTAGTTTTATGTCTGCAAACTTGTACCAACTGGTACGGTGTAACAAAACCCGTACCACCTCCTAACTAAAAAAATAAAAACTTAATTGTAAAAAAAAACATCTGATTGTGTGTCAATACTAAACAATTAACCACTTTGTGTAGTTTTTATCAATTTGAGAATAAATGTTGTTGTTCTATTAGGGCATTTTTTACATGAAAACGTTTGCTCCTCAAAGAGTTAAATAATTACATCAGGCGCGCGGCAGCAATTTGCGGCCATGTAGTTCGTTATTATTTTCGACACTTTTTTAAACTGTATCCTTATTTATTTTGTAAAAAAATAAAAAAGGTTTATTAATTTAACTCATTTTAATTTTATTAATTGTACAAAAAAACTTTTTTATTTGATCATTACAATTTGTACATACAATATTAGATTTAGAATGTCGTTTACACTACATTTTGTACATTTCATAGACGTATAACTAAATTTTTTCACTGTAACAATTGCAGCATCTACCACGTTTAGCAGGATTTTCGTCTTCTTGATGAGGAACTGGGTGCTTTGGAAACATCCTAAATACGAACTCGGTTATATCACGTAGAAGTGTTTTGATTTGTGATAGTGTATGAAGGTGTCCTTTCTTCAAATTCATTGCAAGGATTTTGAGGAAATATCTCCTTTTGAGTGATTTTCCAGAATTTGCAACAGAATGTAGAACAAAAGCATTTATGCCGCCAATATTCATTAAATTATAGAATATAACGCATGGCCATCGTTTCCTAATTCGTGATACACTGTATGATGAACATAATTTATCCACAGTACCAACCGCTCTTTTAGTTTGGTTGTAATTTAAAATCAACTGTGGTTTCTTAGTATCTGTTTCAACTTTACTTTCGTTGTGCATAGACGATAATAATATGTCTGACTTACTTTTACGGGGTACAATATCTCTAAATTGGCAGTATAGAATGTTCGAGGATCACATAACGCATACATCTTTATCCCGTACTTAGCAGATTTGTTGGGTATATATAGTATCCAGTTACACCTACCTCTGAAGGAATGGAGCATTTCATCAAACGTTGTGACAATTCTATGAGTTGTGTCAAATTTTTATAAATTTATCAAAAAATAATCTAATGGCCGACAGCTAGTCTATTTTCGATCTATCACCCCTTGTGTGTTTATCATCAAATCTCAATTAACGTGCAATGAATAGGAAACTATTATAGCTCATAACTGCTCGAACAATTTTATTTCCACCTCGGTGTCATCTCTTTCCCAAAGTTTGCAATCTCTATGTCTCAAATATTGCGTTTTATTTCTATGTTTATCATATTTATAATTATTTTTTATAAATAAATTACTTATCAATAAAATTCCAATGTCTCGAAATATACATATCAAAAGGTTTTCGGACTGATGAGTCCATCTTCAGTGAACTTTGTAGTACTTGCAAAATAACCTCAAAACCAAACAGTGGTTAGGTTTAAATGGATTAAACCACATTTGAAAATATGGTTTAAACCATATTTTGTTCTTCATTATTCATACTACTACTTTTTGAAAACACTTTGGCCACTGCACATTCGTTATTCATTTTATTCAAAGTACCGCAATAATTCGGGTAGCGGGTAGACACTCTTTACGATCCCGGTAAAGACAGGTCTGCTTCAGGGATGCGCCCCTGCCCACGCGAGCTCTGCTTTTTCTCCCAATCCTCTTCCGGGAGAGAAACGGATCCTAAGCCCTAAATCCTACCCACCAACCCAGACCTACCCAAATCCTTCCCTTCCCTCCTCAACCCGCACTGGACCAGCGTGAGGAGATAACGGTCCAAACCTTCAAGTCAATGTACAGGACAAAAAAGAAAAGGCCCCCCAGTGCCCAGCACTTCCCAGAGACTTGATCACGGCAGCGATCAAACAACTAACGGAAGGGGGGGTGCTAAGAATCCCTGGGTAAGACCCGGCTGCCACAAGATGACAATTTGGCTATGCTCCTACAATATTCGAACACTGACGGACGACAATAGATTTCCAGAAATAGAAAGTGAACTAAAGGATATAAAATGGGATATCCTTGGTATATGCGAGACCAGAAGAAAAAGTGATGAGTATATAATACTAAAAAATGGCACACATTTTATGCATAAAGGTGGCGAATACACGGGAGTGGGATTCTTGGTAAAACAAAGCCTCACACAGTGTATCGAAGAATTCAAGCCCATATCAGACAGAGTAGCATATCTCATCATCAGGATTAATAAAAGAACCACTCTGAAAGTGATCCAAGTGTACGCTCCGACCAAAAGCCACGACGATGAAGAAGTAGAAATATTTTATGATGAAATAAGAACAGCTCTAGATACAAATAAAGCAAATTACGAAATACTATTAGGAGATTTTAATGCTAAATTGGGCAAATTGAGCAAAAAACAAAAAACTAGAAAGAAAAAGAATACATGAAAAAAGATACAAATGGACATCTGAAGAAATCAAAAATAGTGAATTTAATAAAAAGATAACGCATGCATTAAATCAAGTTAGCATGCAGTAGATAAACTCCAATGATATTGATGATTTGAATAACCTTATTGCCGAAACAGTGAATAAAAGCCTTCTGCAACTGAAAAAACCAAAAACAACATACAATGAATTAGACAAAGAAATATTACAACAAATAAAAAGAAGGAAGATCTTAAATAAATCTAACAAAAGGGGAACCGACGAATATAGAGAACTTAATAGGCAGATTAGAAAAGGAATCAGACAACAAAAAAGAAAAGAAAACGAAAAATTAATAACAACAACTATTGAAAAAAATAAGAGTATGAAATGCCTCAGACCGACACTAGGACGACGTCAGATGATATCATTAATGGGAAAAGACGAAAATGAAATCACAACTATAGAAAACATACTGACACGAATAGAAGAATTTTACACAGAACTTTACAGAACACATCAACAAGATGATGAGATGAGACCAGCACGGAAATTAATAAAAAATGTTGGATCAGAAATAATGCCAAAAGTAACAATTTCAGAGGTAACTACAGCATTGGAAAATATGAAGAGAAATAAAGCTGCAGGAGAAGATAATATTACCACAGATATGATATTAGAAGGAGGTAAGGAACTAATTGCAATTGTAACTAAGCTTGTGGACAGTTGTTTACATCAGGGCAAAGTCCCTAAGAGCTGGAACAACTCTAAAGTAATCTTATTACACAAGAAAGGTGATAGTCGAAAATTGGAAAACTACAGACCCATCAGCCTACTGTCACACCTGTTTAAAATACTCACCAAAGTCATAACTACTCTACTAACAAGGAAATTAGACGAATACCAACCATATGAACAGGCAGGTTTTAGAAAAGGCTATTCAACTTCCGATCACCTGTTAACCACAAAAATATTAATAGAAAAATGTAACGAATACAAATTTCCAGTTTTCCTAGCATTTGTAGACTACGAAAAAGCTTTCGATACCATAGAACACACGGCCGTAATAAACGCAATGCAAAATTGTAGAATAGACAGCAGATATATTAACTTAATAAAAGAAACTATGAACCAAGCTACAGCTACATACTACCTAAATGAAAATAACACACGAACCCTGTACCATTAAACAGGGGAGTCAAACAGGGAGATACTTTATCACCCAAACTGTTCACCTTAGTTTTGGAGGACGTTTTTAAAAACCTAAATTGGAAATATAAGGGAATAAACATCAATGGCCGCTACCTCAGTAATCTACGATTTGCAGATGAAATAATCCTGATAGCTACTGACCTACAAGAAATGCAAACCATGCTTTTAGAACTACAGAAATCAACAAATTCAATTACATCTTAGATCTAAAGTTTTTGATGCACGCATTATTCCGATATTAACTTATGCGGCACAAACATGGACAATCACAAAAAAGAATATGAATATACTTAGAGTCACTCAACACGCGATGGAAAGAGCAATGCTAGGTATATCACTTAAGGACAAGAAAACAAACACATGGATAAGACAGAAAACCAAAGTCACCGATGTGGTGCAAAAATCATTAAAGTCGAAATGGGAATACGCTGGACATGTAGCTAGGAGCGATCTAAACAAATGGCACAGATCAATTTTAACCTGGAGACCATACCAACACAAAAGACCCAGAGGCAGACCTCCTATGAGATGGACAGATGATCTGAAAAGGACTGCCGGGAAAAATTGGCTACAAGTAGCGTACAATAAAAAACAATGGAAAGGAAGACTTGAAGAGGCTTATGTTCAGATGTGGACGTGAATGGCTAGACGAAGAAGAAGAAGAAGACCGCAATAATACCGCAATAAATGCTCTTCTTCTTAGGGTGCCTGTACGTTCCGAACGTTAACGATCATTCTGGCTATGATGACTTTGTTGGTTGCTATACGGAATAACTGTGTTGAGGTCTTTCTATACCATGCTCTCAGGTTAGCAAGCCAGGATATTCTTCTTCGTCCTGGGGTACTTTTCCTTCAATTTTGCCTTGCAAAATGCATTGGAGCAGCTCATATCTGCCTTGATTTCTCATTATATGTCCCAAGTACTTATCAGCTTACGGGCCTTCACGATGTTGACCAAATCCGCGGTTGTGTAGTACTTCTTCATTGGTGACTTTGTCTGTGCATGGTATTGGAAGGATCCTTCTATAACCATAGCTCAAAACCATAGTATATTATAACCATAGCTCAAAAACCTGAAGTTTTGATAGAGTTTCCGCTTTCAATGTGCACGTTAAATGCTCTACAAACGTTATAATTAGTCATGTGCTTCAGATAACGATTTTTATGTAATCATATTTCAAAATTGTTTTTTGTTTCACTTGCGAATAATTTTCTAGTAAAATATGTTTTCTTTGTACTTTGAATATTGTAATGTAGATAATTAAGGATTTTTGAGTTACGTGGTATGGAAACTTTAAACCTAGCACTTCTGTCATCCCCAAAGGCCGCATAATTTTAATTTTCTTTCACACTTAACCGTTCAATCAGTTAAAAAAGTAATTAAAATATCAATAACTATTATTACCGTGAAGCAATATTTGACAAGCGTCAAATTAAACTTAAAATTACTGTTTTCTACTTAAAAGTACTCGAAGACAGACGACAACATCATTCCAGTTGTATATGTACAAGGGTGCTATTTATTAACGGCACATTGTGCATTGACAGAAAGGGGTGTCTACAAGAAGACTAACTGCTGAGATATATATTTACCTCACAAATTACGCCTCAGAAAGGAAAATAAACATTTTCTATAGCTAAACTTCAAGTTAAAAGCACTTAAAAGTTGATCAAAAAGGTATATCGATTAATCATGAGTATTTAGTTAACTAAAAATTATTTTAAATTATTGTTCTGTAGTAAGGAAGGTCTCCTAAGGAAGCTGATGGTTCAGCGAAATATGTCAATTGGACTACATTTTGTGGAAACTAAAAACAATGTGTTTTACGGTATATTATTGAACATGAGTTTCTTAATAATTCTAATTAATTTCTAGTTAATTTGCTGCCAATTATACAAACGATTTAATTAAAAAAAATCTAGACAATTCTAGATTTCTGAGAACTCAGTCTATTTGATTATTTTTTGCATAAACTCTTTATTTGTAAACATGTTGGACAATGAAGATACATTTAAAAAATAACTCTTCTAATAATCTCATAAAGTTCTTTAATTTTGGAGCATTTAAAATTATTTAGGAGTAAAAATCATCTTGAATATCGCATCATACTTTATAAATTTCGAGACTTCAGCTTACGTGGCTTTGCTAAGATTTTTCCAGGTTTATATCTTTTGAGTTGGCGCTACCGAAATACTTGAGATGTTGAGTTTTATACATTTCTTTTACTCGCACGTCGTATATCATACATTGTACACAGTTAAAAATATAAAGTGAATCTTGAGAACTACTTGGGCCACACTATTACTAAATAAAGACTATAAGAAATGGATAGAGAAGTTTTAAAAATATGTATTAAAAGATTCGAATAAAATAAATAGAGGATGTCCTTGCTAAGGTTAAAATTAATGAATGAAAAAGAAGAATAAAAGTATTTTGGAATACAGTAAAACCTCCGTTAACCGAAATAATTGGGGGGGAGGCCGTTTCGGATAACAAGAATTTCGGTTAAAAATAACATTGTTTTTTATAATATTCTTAATCAAAGTATTAGTATTAAAAAATACTATGAGTTGATTTCGTAATGTTTTCTAATAAGTAAATCCAAAATAAAGTAATAAAATTAAGGAAAATGAACAAGTTTAACATGCTTTTTTAAAGAAATCTGCTATTTTTTTGCGTTTTCGTTTGACAACGATGTTTCTCTCTCCCTCCATCGTTAATTTGCAGAACGTCATGGGTTTGCCTCATTCGATTGTTCGACGAAACGTAAAGCAATCTGAAAAGGATAAAACTTTATGTAATGACAACAAAAATTCAGAATCTAGTCGTGTATCTAACTAATTAGGCCTACTGTATAAAATTCTTTCCTCTAAAGCATTGAAAATCTCGTCGACGGTCTTGTGCTGCCTGTTGCCTCTTGGGTCGTCATCTTCGTCATCTGATATGCTCAGGTTGTCTTGATAAAGAACCATATCAATGATGTCCTGGTCGATGAATTCACGTTCTGAGTCATCAGCTGCTAACCAGTCACGTATCTCTTCTTAGTTAATTTCGTCATGTCCCGGCAAATTTTTAATGAAAGGTTTAATTTCTTCTGTCGTTTTCTTACCATTTTCTTCTTCAGGATCGTCAATCAAAATCTTATCAAAAAGTTTGTTCCAGCATTTTTCCAAAGTTGAAGATTTGATCTTGGCCCACGACTCAGCTCACCAATAAAAATGTTTTATTGTTAAAGATTTGAGAATTTCGGGAACACTTTTGGATTAATTCATCTCCTGTAATAACAGATGTCTTAAGAATGCTTCTCTATAATGTCTCTTGAATGTCTCTATGACTCCCTGGTCTAACGGCTGGATTAAGCTTGTGACATTCGGTGGCAAAAGTCTGACAATTGTCACCACTGGGTGAGGGCGCATTGTCAACAAACAACAATGATTTGATGAGAAGGTTTTTTGATTTTAAAAAGGATTTTACACTTGAGCCGAATTCATTTTCAAACCATTCTAAAAATAAAGTGGTCGACATCCATGAACTTTTTTGGCTTCTATACCTTAAAATGCCTTTTCGGAAATATCTTTTAGAGCTCTTGGTTTTTGTGATTTCCCAACACACATAGACATCAATTGGTGAGTGAAATTAACTGAATTGTTTACGTTTTGCGACAAACATTTACTTTTTATTGACGAAATTATTGAAACTGTCAGCCGTTTCGGTTAAACGATGTTTCGGTTAAAAAGGTTTCGGTTAAGGGAGGTTTTACTGTACATTCAAAATCATTGTTTGTTTCTTACCAAACAGCATCTGATCTAGTGTAACGCAGTAATTTTGTGGAAACTCTTCAGTCGATTAATCTCTTGATATAGATATAGAAAGCATTAGAAATCATATTTAAACCAATCAACAAACATACTAAGAAAGACTACTAATAGAAAAGTAAAAGTGGAAGAAGAACTAACCGACCAAATTGAAGCTGGCAATGGGCTAAGACAAGAAGATTCCCTGAATTTTCTATTGTTTAACCTGATCGTGGATGAAATAAAATAGTAAAAAAAGTAAGAACTAAAAAAAGATACCAAATGGGAGAAAAACAACTTAAAATAATCTGCTATACAGACGACGCAATACACTCTCTTAAAGTGAATATGATTTACAACATATGCTGCACCAATTTAATATAACCGCCAGAAAATTTAACATGTTAATTTTTCCAAAAAAGACAAAATGCATGGTTACAACAGCAAATTTACTAAGATGTGAATTGGAGCTGGAACGTCAGATAATAGAACAAGTGATGGAGTTTAAATATCTAAGCATCACATTATCTAGCTACGAAAAGCTCGAAACTGAAGTAGAAGATCAAGTGAATAGAGCAAACAGAGCCTCAGGTTGCCTGAATGAAACAATGTGGAGAAATAAAAATATCGGGAAAGAAATGAGGGGCAGAATTTCAGACAGTAGATTTTTATGCCCGCAGAATTGGCAGACCAATAATGACATACGAGGCACAAACACGACCAGACACAGAGAGAACAAAAATGATGTTAGAAATAGCAGATATGGGAACACTTAAAAAAATTGATGTTAAGACACTATGGGACAGAGCTAGAAGTACAGATATACAACGTAGTTGCAAGGTGGAGAACATCAAGAACTGTGTAAGAAATACAAGAGTAGAACAGAACGATCATATAAGCCGAATGACAACAAATAGAGTAGTAAAGACGGCAAGAGACGGTTTCCCAATAAGAAGACGATCAGTAGGAAGACCACGAAAACGATGTAACGACAACTTACTGGAGGCACATTGAAAAACAGACAAGGTCGTGTCTACGTAAAAAAAGAAGAAGAAGCAAATATACTACAAGGAACACATATAAAGCGGGTGATGTGCGGCAAGAAACTATATTGTCAAGTTGTGTTTTTATCATTTATTGGGAGCACATTTTAACAGCCAACACTTTTTTCTATTTTGATATTTTTTATCGTCTGATATTCGCTGTAAATTTAACGCTGTTATTGCTTCAATATATCGCGGTAACTTCTTTGGGGATTTCCTCTTACTTTTCTCATGAGGAACCCAATCAAATATTCTTATTGTCCACTTGCATTCTACCATCTTTTGTTTCCATTTTGAAAAGTTCCAAATTTATTATTATAATTCCTAGTAAATATTCAAATCAATGTTGCTCACGCCATCTATCCGCCGAATGCATCTAAAGTACCTCAAGGAACCAACTGTAGCTCCTAATAGTTCCGACTTTGGCCTCAAAATCCGAACGTTCGTAACCTCCCGGCAATTCATCTCCCTTTTCTGTCTCTGAACGTCCAGCATGTAGGGCGAAATTTTGTTTGAGTGTTCTCTTGACGAGGTAAGCCAAAAAAATCCTTTTCTCTTATATATTTTCAAATAAACTTTTATTTTAGACCTTTACGTATGGTTTGGTTCTAAGTACGCATTATATTTATTTGACCAAATTCCCATACTAAGTTTTTCCCCAAAATTAGGATCAAATTAATATTGTGGATCACACTTTGTAGTAGTCGTTGTCTCGAAGTAGTTAATTAGTAGCAGTTGGAAGTAATAATTAACTCCGGTTTATTTAATACACCTCGGATAGGTAAAATAGCTGAAAACAATTCAATCCGCCAGTTCAATTATTTAAAATAAGTTATTCATTTTTCCTTCCATTCTTACGGTCATATATAACTGAAGTAAAATTTGAATTCGAGCTTACCTGTTAACAAGGTAAGATTTTTATATTTACAGTCCGCTTTGAAATTTTTTTATAAAACCAGCATTTGCCACTCCAGCGTCTGTGGAGTTCTTCACTTCTCTGTTATATCATTAAAGTTTTTCATAAGAATCGTGACATCTTGTTTAGGTAAAGCTATAAGAAACGTTTCCAATTGGTCATAAAAAGGCATCTTTAGTTGAGTCGTCCTTTTCTTCGGTGGGTGCATGGAGCATGAACTGTGCATTGAGCATAAACCTCATATAACAAATTCATTCATTAACTGGCCTAAATTCCGTGACAGAACTCAGCATACAGTTTTCTATAATATAACATCTTCCAAACTCATGTAGATTGTTGGGGCTACCATTAGAGAATACTATCATTATGCCTATTTTTTGGTTTCCCGTATCAGTCCACATGATTTCCTGGACTGCTGTGATGTATACATTCAAATTCGTTCTAGCTGTTATGTTATTTTTATCGCTGCTGGCTGTGCCCGCTTAACACATACATATTTCCAATATTCAGGTCCTTTTTTGTTTGTCGTAGTCGTCGACGTCTATCCATTGCATTCCCAGGAATCTTGTTAGTTTTCATAACTAGAAAGCTTTTTACAAGGTCGAATTTTCAATCCTACGCTTAACACACTGCTCGAAAGACCATTTCTTCCTTGCCCATCCGCCCTGACCCTACTTTCCACTGGGGTTTTCGTTGCCGAATCTCCACTATGGTTGCTCGGGTTTACTAGAGTCAATCCGTGAGAACAAGGTTACACATATTGAAAGTTTTGAAACCCTCTGTAACCATTTACAACCCATAGAAATTGTCTCTTTCGACCTCTTAAGTGCAAGAAAAATCATTAGAATACAACAAACCGGCATATCTATGTTTCGTGGACCTTAAGAAAGCAATAAATCAGGTCAAATTAAAGGATTTATCCACTTATTATACACAAGAGAGATACCTTTAGGAATAATCAAAACGATCGAAAATATCTATCAAAACAACACAATGAAAGTAAAAGTAGAAGAAGAACTAGCTGACACTATTGAAGCTGGCAATTGGATGAGACAGGGAGATTTTCTGAGTCCTCTATTGTTCAACCTGATTATCGATGAAATAATGAAAAAAGTAAGAACTGAAAAGGATACCAAATAGAAGAAAAACAACTTAAAATTATCTGCTATGCAGACGTCCTCATACTACTTTCTCAAAGTGAAGATGATTTACACCGTATGCTGCACTAATTTAATATAACCGCCAGAAAACTGAACATGTTAACTCCCCCAAACAAGACAAAATACATGGTTATAACAGCAAATTTACTAAAAAGGAAATTGGAGCTGGAGTAATAGAACAAGTGATGGAGTTTAAATATCTAGGCATCACGTTATCTAGCTACGGAAAGCTCGAAACAGAAGTGGAAGATCAAGTGAATAGAGCAAATAGAGCCGCAGGTTGATTGAATGAAACAATATGGAGAAATAAAAATATCGGGAAAGAAATGAAAGGCAGAATTTACAAAACAGCCATCAGACGAATGATAATATACGCTGCAGAAACAACCTAACACAGAGAGGACAAAAGGAATGTTAGAAACAGCAGAGATGAAAACACTTAAAAAAATTGGTGGTAAAACACTGTGGGACAGAGCTAGACGTACAGATATACGACGTAGATGCAAGGTGGAGAACATCAAGGACTGGTTAAGAAATAGAAGAGTAGAATGGAACGATTATATACGCCGAATGACAACAAATAGAGTAGTAAAGACGGCAAGCGACGGTTTCCCAACAGGAAGACGATTAGTAGAAAGACCACGAAAACGATGGAACGGCATCTTACTGGAGGCACACTGAAAACTAGAGAGTCATGTCTACATAAAAACAACAAGAAGAAGACTCTAAATTTACGAGTACATTTTGATTAATTTAATTTCATTTAGTATTTGGTGCTTCCAAATTTCGATCTAGTGCAGTTTCATCTAAAATAGACCATAATTGACTCAACCTTGAGTGAGTTAATTTGACGTCAACAAACTGTGCATGTACCATCCATTAACAGTCATAAATAACGAATATCTCAAGAAAATGTTTCAGTCATAAATTTTGAATTGGAGCTACACAAACTCCATTGAATATGACGGAAGGAAGTAAAGAAGAAACACATCTCAGGTATATCTCACTTAGGAACACATTTGGTTTAGAAGAGTATTAAAAAACGCATCAAAGTAGGTATGGAATAAGACCAAAAACCTGGTACTCGAAAATATGACACCAATTGATTGATTTTTTATAATATCTTGAATAGTTTAGATATAAAGACTTGATTTATTATTGCCGTGTATACGCAATCTGTTATATTACACTTTCAGATTTAAAAAATGTCACTTCACAATAAACCACGACTTGCAAAAATTCAGTATCCCGAAGCAGAATATTCCAGTGTCGCTGTAATGATTTTTGAAGTGTATCCGGAATAGACATTGTGTGGACTATCTCCAGCGCCCTTTCGGCTATTCTCAAAGGATTTTTGACCGTAAAACCCACATTAGAAAATAAAGAAGTCGGCTAGGACCGAAATTTATTGAAGTAAATGAAGGATTTTGATCGATATACACGGACATATTGCCCGATAGAGGGGTAAATATGGGCTCGAACTTATAGGTTATCCACCAATGACCTTTTTGACGACACGAACAAGAGTTCGATATCTAGACTATAAAATTCGAGGAGTTTTACAGGATGTGCCACGATATAAGAGAGTTTTTAGAAACAACAATACGTGAAATGGATTATTCTGAAAATCAAAAGTATAAATGGAAAGAAATCGATTGTAGACCACTCGATAAAACTGGGTAGATGTAGCAATAATATAAAAAACAATTTTTGTTGATATTTTGGATAATAAAGTCAATGATAATAAAGTCAACATCGAGTAAAATAGCGAATGCAAAAAAAATTTAATTTTTACTGATTTTTTATTGCGCTAAACCGACCAATAGTGTTCATTCATTGCGAAGGCTTCCTGATGTTCTGCCACATAGAATAATTGTCCTGCATTTGATATCTGAGTCCATTCACGAAGTTTTTTAACCAGGAAACCTGTTTTCTTCCTACACCTCTACGGCGTTCTATTTTGCCTTTAAGGATCAGTTGTAGTATTCTACATATATCGATTTCTCCTCACTATATGTCCCAGACAAGTCATTTTCCGGTGTTTAATAGTCTTTAGCAATTCTCTATCTTTGTTGACCCTCCTTAGTACTCCTTTATTAGTTTTTCTTGCTGTCCAAGATATCTTCAGTATTCCTCTATGAATTGAATCTGTTTCCGCTTCAATTCTGTTCATGCTCTATACTTTTAGTGTCCCCAATTCTGCTCCATACAAAAGTACAGACCAAATATAGCACTTAACCATTCTTTGTCTTAGTTCTAAACTGAGATGATTATTGCAATGAAATTTTTTCTAATTTTCATAAAAGTAGTTTTAGTCATTGCTCCTCTACGTTTTATATCTACATATGTCTGGATCTAGTTGGTCCGTGTGATAGTTTCCAAATATATACTGCGCCGCATAAGTTAGGGATATTGCCAATATAATGGTAATAGTACATTTTGCATCAATTATTTGTATGTAAACAATTAAAAATTATTATAGTTATTAAACAGCTTGAAAATTGGAGACCTTATAAAGAAAATCAGACCAAAAAAAAACATTTGCATTGACACAAGTATTGACAAAGCACCTGTATAGCCATTTGAAAATGACCTTTGGTCTTTCAAATGGGATAAACGAATATAATTATTAAACAACTACTTTACTGATTGTCCCCATCTTTCACAAATGTAATAACTACATAAAAACTCACATTATGAAATTTGCTTTAAATGTTTTTATTGTTTATTTTAATAATTATAAACAATTGAAAAACATGCTTACTTTCTATTTAAATGGGAATACGCCACAATTAAAGGATAAAGTAAGTTTGTTGACGTTTCAATTGCCACTTTGTTTTGAATTTCAAAATATCCTTACTTTCGGGTTTAATTTGCAATATCTTTTTTGTTTATAAACATTTTTTAATTTGGAAAATCCCATTTTAAAGACCAAGTATTTTCAAGAAAGTTGCCTGTTAAACGGTTTTATTTAGATAAATAGACTACAGTCTAGACTTACAGTTTGACCTCGTCGACCTTCCGCATTTTTTTGCAATAAAGTTGCCTATAATATATAAAATTCGTGTTTATTAAGCTTCTGTAAGATGTCTAGAAATTGATCATAGAACTTTTCGACATCTTCATATTTTCTATCTGCAGTCGGAGTATATATATTTGAAGTGCTAGAAGGTTTTTAATGGATAAGTATTAATTTGAAGTAATATTCTATCCGAGACTGGTACGAACAATTACTGGACTTGGAGATAGAGTAAGCAAAAAAATTGAAACGTTTGCGAATGGCTACTCGTGTTTTAGTTGGAGAGCAAGGTCGTGGATAAGGATTCCTTTTTTTGGGGGGACTGGAAGAACTAACTACGAAAAAGAAATCAAGAAATACTTACAGAGATGTCCTGAGCAAATACTATGCAAGAAGATTTCCAAACTATTTAAAATTAGGACGTCATTTAAAAAAATCTTCTTGCTGCTTAGAAAAAAATGGTTTAGGGTCTTTCTTTCTTCGACCGCCATCGTTTTTTGTCCATCCATTCGTCTTCTTTGATGGCTCTATCTCTCATTATGTGCCGTACATTTTCTTCTCAGGCAACTGAAGGCCTTCCCCTTCTTCTTTTTTGTTGTGGTATGTAATTTAAAGCTTTCTTTGGCCATCTATCTTCATTCATTCGCTTCACGTGACCATACCACACCAGTTGTCTCGTTTCAATTCTGTCTACACTGGAATATACAGTATTTGTCCTCCTTCTAATATCTTCATTCCTGATATGATCTTTTTTGGATACACCGCACGCTCTCCTTAGAAAATCCATTTCTACTACTTCTATTCTTTTTCTACCTTTTTTCGTGATCTGCCAAACTTCTGCCCCATAAGTCATAATAGGCTCTACCAAGGTTCGATAGATTGTCAATTTCGTTTCTTGTCTAATATCTTTAGACCATAGTAGAGAGTTTAGAATGTTTACCGCTTTTTTTCCCTGCTGCGTTCTGTTTTCGATATCTCTTTTGGTAGTGCCTTCTTTAGATATTATAGATCCGAGATATTTATATTCATTACATGTGTTTGTGTTTCTAATTTCTAACTCTGGATCTTCTTCATCATCTCCTATTTTAAGATACTCTGTCTTTGACATATTCATATTGAGGCCCCATTTTTCATATTCTTTCTGTAGCTTTCTAAACATGTAGTCCATGTCTTCCTCATAATTCGCTACGACTACCTGATCATCTGCGAAAAATAAAGTTGTTAGACATTTACCATCGCCTATGTCTATTCCCATTCCGGATACTTGTTTCATCCACTGCTCTAGCGATGATTGAATATATATTTTAAATAAGGTCGGAGATAGACAACATCCTTGTTTAAGCCCCTTTGTTATTGGAAATGATTCAGGTATAAAGTTTCCTTCTTTAACGATACTTCTTGCATTTTTGTATATATTTGAGATAGCATCCACATACTCTTTACTGAGACCTACTTTCGTCAATGTTTGAAACAGTTTTTTCAAAGGAACCGTATCGTATGCCTTCTCTAAATCTACAAACAATAGGTTCCTTTCCTTCCGTGTTTCGATTACCTGCTGCAGAACGAATATACCATCAGTGCACGATCTTCCTGTATGAAATCCATTTTGTTCTTCTATGTCTTCATATTCTGATTCTATTATTTCTTTTATTATTCGACCGTACAACCTCCCCACTGAGCTGATAACAGTTATTCCCCTATAATTAGAGCATTTGCGTTTATATATATTAAGCTGATGTATCCAACATTCCAATCATCAGGGATATTTTGTCCTTTTAAGCATTTGTTAAATATGTAGTTGAACCAACATCTCATGTAATATTTTTTGTCCCTACTTTACCAACTCAATTGGGATGTCTCCAGGTCCTGCTGCTTTACCGTTTTTCGATCTTTTGAGGGCATCGCTTAACTCTCCGGTTGTTATCTCAATTATTTGTGTATGTTCGGATATTTCTTCCATTTCGATCTCTTGGAATTTACATCTATCCTCTGTCAGTAAGACCTCATAATGGTGTTTCCACTGTTTTAGATCTATTAACTGTAAGTTAGATTTTTCCTTTCATTCCCTCCGTAGAGACTATATCACCTTCCAGGCTTGCCCAACTCTTGTTCCACCCATATACCTACCCATCTCTGCACATCTTCGATCCCACATCTCATTTTTACTTTTCACTACTTCTCTTTTTACATCTCGATTTAATTTTTTATATTTATTATGATCTTCCTCCTTTCTCGTTGACATCCATTTCTGATAAGCAGTTTTCTTCTTGTTTACTAACGTTTGCATATTCTCCGACCATCATTCTTGATTTTTTGTTTCATGTTTGTCTTTATACCCCAAAGCTTCACTTGCAGCCTCATGAATGCATTTTTTAAGTTGCTCATAGTCGATTATCGAGCGCAGATTCCTAGTAGGTTGTATCCATGTAAATTTGTGGATGTCTCTATGTTGAAAAAAGCCATTCATAATTTTGAGAGACATTGTTTCACAAAAATCTCTAAGACGCATTCCGTTGTCATTAGTTATTTGTTCCCCATATCTTCCTACGTCTCTGTTATTTTCTTCCCTCCCTACTCTGCGGTTTAAATCTCGTAGTATAAAGATTTCACAGTTTTCTTTAACTTCAGAGAGTATTTTATTTATCTTGTTGTAGAAATCGTCTTTACTTTCTGGATCTGCATCTTCATTTGGGGCATACACTCCGACAATTACGATGTTGTGCCTATTCTTTTTCATTTCCAGTATTAGCAGTTATTCATTTACTTCGGTACACGATTTAATATTATTTTTAAGATTTTTCGAATGGCAATAGAGACTCCTCTCTTAGCTCTGTTATCTTTACTCACTCTACTGTTGATACGTATATATTCTCCTATCTCTTCATTTCCTTTTCCATTTTTCTTGGTCTCAGTGAACTGATGGTCCATTCTCTTCGACCGTTTTATACACTAAATTGAACCCTTAAAGTGCTGGGTCTTCAAATTTTTGTGGGAACTTATTTTAAATTAAAACGTAATTATGGCGAGGTCAGATTCGACAATTACGCCGTTAATATTTGTTTTCAGATGAATCGACAAAAGCATTGAGAAGTAAACAGTTTCAGGTCGATGTCACGCATCAAATAAATTTTTATATATTTAATATTCGATATTTAAAGGAAAACAATTATGCTACAATGGTACTAATAGATACATCTACACCACTTTTGTGATGCTGGTCTTCTGTGCTGTCACCGGAAAAATATAATAAATTACAGTCCATTTTATAAGTCCCTGACTTAATCTCTTGAGTACCTCTCAGGGCGTAAGGTCCCTCTTTCGAGCTGGAAAATTGTACGTTCTCTTAAAAAATGTAATCCTTTATCATCGACCTATGAATTATAATGTTCCTTGCTCAAATTATTTAATTGAATTGTCGTCTGACCTCATTATGTGGCTAGTTCCAACTACTTTATAGACATTTTTCAATGATGATGATCTGATAAGATCGAAAACGTTCCGAAAATTTATAAATTCATTTTGGATAATTTTTAAAAATTTGAATAAACATTTTACACCATTTTACAAAAAGAAGTTTTTACTTCATTGTAAGTTATTGTAAACTATGGTATACAGCCAACAACTACTCCAGTCGTCAGATACGAAAATGCCACTGAACCTCTTAAAATCATACGAACAAGCTAAATTTGGCCAAGAAGATTAATTTTGGGATCCCAAAAAAGATGCAAAAAGGTTTACCACTTTTGCACCCGGGCTTTTAAATTGAAAGTGATCAATTTTATTGATCTCACGTAAATCTTAAAAAATGGCAAAAATCGTGCCACGTTAATTTATTTCACGCCTTTATAAAAACTGAGTTTATTCTCGGCAAAATACAAAAACTGTATACAAAAGATGCACTCTTTACCTTTAAAACTCATCTAGATTTTTGTCGATAGGACACTTGGATCAATAGATATCGAATTTTTACTGTTGAGTTGATACAAATTTGATTGAACATTGATTTTGCGCGCCTAACTGACGCGAATTTAAAATCGACGGTCACTTCAAACTTGTTTCTAAAAGAACGGTTCATTCTGCACAAAAAGTGCTTATAAACATTTTTTTTTTACATTATCTCAACAACATTTTTTATTTGAAACATTTTTGAAGTTATACTTCTATACGCACGGTCGGCGTTGGAAATTCGCACGGGAGTGAATCTGTGAAACCATTACATATGTAAGATAATGAGTAAGAGAGAGACATAAGATATATTTTCTCTCTCTTCCTCTCTCGAGAATAAAAATGTTCCTTTTGTATATATATATTTAATATTATAAATATATTATATTATATATAATATTATATATATATATATATATATATATATATATATATATATATATATATATATATATATATATATATATATATATATAATATATAATAATAATCACTGTATGACAGACAACTGTCAATTTTCAAAATCCGTTAGTAACATGTCTAATTGGCAAATCTTTTACGTGTTTGGTTCATACGCTGGTGTACGTGAGTTTCGAATCCCAATATGAATTTCCTTTTTTATTTTTGAAATATTTAAAAATCTCACGTTAATGTTATTAAATATATGTAATATACGCAAAAATGCTAAATTTTAAAATAAAATAAAAAATTACAACATAATCCGAGTTGTTGGTTTTTTATTTTTATCTTCGTAAAGTAAGTTATGTATATTGGCAGTTTTAAATACTTATGAATATTGCATTGTAATTTGTATTGTATTATTATATTGAATTATGTTGCAGTGTATTGTATTGTAATTTTTATATTAATAACAAAATAAACAATGAATTTTACTGCAGAGTATGTGTAAAAATTTTTTTTTGCATTCAACTCCTTTTATACATATATGAAAATAAAAATATATATTTTCATTAAAATATTGATACAATCCTTCATTTACTATACTCCTATTACAGGTCAAATGTTTATATATAGCAAACGATGCACCATATACCTATATACCTAATTATTTTTCTCTTTCTGCTCTCTCTTACCGATAGCATTTAATATGTAATGATTGTGCAGATTGACTCCCATATAAATTTGTAAAGGCGAACGCGTGTATAGAAGTATAACTTCTACCGGCAGTCCCACTGGACTGCCACACCCGTTTTTTTTTCTGCAGCGTACAGATTCTTGGCAAATCGTTTTTTTTTGCGTTTTTACCCCCCTACGGAGCGGGTTTTAGGAGGAAACCCGTGGGTAATAGTAGTAAACTTTTTGCATCTTTTTTAAGGTCCCAAAATTAATCTTCTTGGCAAAATTCGGCTTGTTCGTATGGTTTTTAGAGGTCAACTCTCTGACGACTGGACTAAACTGGGAATTTCGCTCTTAAATTTGAATATCAAGTATTTTGTTCTTTTTGTGTATTTTTCATTGAATTATATGTTTTGTTTTATTTCCAAAACAGTTAATCCATTTCAAAGAGGAGTTATGTTAATTCTCATGTTAAATTATGATATTGGATATATTTAATGAATGTATTTGTTTGATTTACTTGATTAATTTATCTAATTGCTTTACTCGATTACTTTGTTATATTAAATATATTGTTGATATAGTGAATTTTACAAGCTTTTATTTTAATGAGATTTTCATTTTTTTCTTTGTGTTGTAACAATATCATTTCTGTTTTTTTTTTAACTTAAACATTTAAAAACAGTGGCGCCCCCTTTTTTTTTGAAGAGTTGTTCGCTTCCCTGTTTTTTATTGTTTAGTATCTATTCTTTCTTGTGTTTCTCACCTCTATAAACGACCACGCCCATAATCTCGCAGAACTGAGCAACGGTACCTTCGAGCATAGTGTATCAGTGTTCTAAGTTTAATTCTTTATAATCTAGATTACATATATTGTACAATCTTATACCTTAAAAATTGAGCCTAAATTTTGTTACTTCTAGATCTCTCTTTACTAAGAAATTCTCACTGTTCGGTCCCGTTTCCTAGTAGCTGACACAGTAGTCTTTATATTATGAATCCAGGTATCTGTGTGCGGAGTAAATTTTTCCTTGTAGCTGTATGTAATTATCCGTAAACAAAGTTATTATTGCCAATATGATCGCCAACGTTCGATAATCGGACAGGGTACTGATAGAAGAAGAAAGGGGAAGCTGTATGTTATAAAACGATCATACTGCAGTCTATTCGTTTATTGTACATCTTCTATTAACCATGATACTAATTACAGAATTGTGAAGTCATGTACCATATGTTTGTGGAGTTACTTGGTATTTTCCAAAATGTGCTTCATGCCTCGGAGGGAGTTTTACTGTTTCAGGTTCCATGCCTCAGGACTCTGCAGTGTAAGTCTTCAAGGAACGATTATAGCCTTATTACGAGTATGTGCAGATGTTTTTAAATAGCGCATGTCCAATAAGGAAGCCTGTTATGAATCTTAGCTGACTC
The DNA here is from genome assembly GCF_040954645.1 of Diabrotica undecimpunctata. Classification (NCBI taxonomy): domain Eukaryota; kingdom Metazoa; phylum Arthropoda; class Insecta; order Coleoptera; family Chrysomelidae; genus Diabrotica; species Diabrotica undecimpunctata. Next base: position 44,706,804 of record NC_092803.1, on the reverse strand, counting down.
CGGCCTTTTTCGCAATACTTTAGATCTATTAGCCGGGTATACTTCCCCAGTAGTTGTTCTGTTCGTATTGAGGCTGTCGTCTGGCTGACGGACAGAGCTTTTTGATACTCATAGGGCTGGGTGAACCGAATTATGCTTGCTTTTCCACCACTAGTATGAATTCCTGCATCTTAACCTTATACGGTTTTAGACCCATCTGTTTATAATCTTGCAGCCCGGGTACGGTTGCTTATTCTTATTGTAAGCGGATGTTAATCTGGAAACGATATTTATGTTTTTATTTGGATACCTTATGGATAGAAGTCATCATCCATAAGGCTTCCATAACTTCGTTTATACTATTGCTGTCTTATATAACAATTACGTTACTTGCAGTCTCTATTATCCCACTGTGGCCTAACCTACGACGATTTGCAAAGAAGGTAGTGCCGGATATTGCTGCGCTTTGGTTTGTTTGCCTATCGCGGTAAAAAAATTGTGTTGCGTGCAATACTGATTAAAAAGACACCATGCGGCAAGTAACTTTACAAGCCATAACACCTGAAAAGATCTTCATCAAAAAGAACAAAATTTTACTGAAGTTTCTCCCGTTGATTGGATCGGTTAGTTTTATTTAGATTTTTTATGGAAAGTTTATATAGTTTATATAGACTTATATAATTCTGCTCCATATTTTTTATCATTAATATTTTATTTTTTTTTAACTGTATCTGTAGGGGAAAGGATGAGGTAGCTGATTCAATGATTTAAAGGTAAATATTTGAAAAATTATAGTCCCACCTTCCTACATTTGGTAGATAAAAAATAAATAAAACCTCGAAGGACCAGCGACCATTAGGTCGCAAAATTGCGGATTAGTAATAATATAGTGGATAGTAAAGTTAAAAGTAGAATAATTAAAATAAGAATTAAGCTAAAAATATTTTTATTGTATTATTTACATGAATAAATAGTAGTATCGGGATTGCCAACAAATCACCCTTTTTAATAATAATAAAAACATAAATGTACATATAAAATGTTCTTAAACCGCACAACTGTTTATATTAATAATTGTTCTTAAAGCTAAATACATGCGATTTATAGAACAAGAAAGTTTATAGTTTGTTGAATATCCGGCAACCCTGTAATTTTTCGGACCGGCATTTATGAAATGTTAGCACATAAACTGTCGATTTTCTTCTGTATAAAAGAATAATTTCAGGTACTTACATATTCGATGCACAGGCACTGAATTTAATTAACTATTTAATAAAATAAGTTATTTGAAAACTACTTCTATTTGAGAAGCGTGAGAAATATAACTTGCTTCTATTTGAGAAGCTGAAAATAAGGTTTGACTTACGTGCTTCTATTTGAGAAGGCAAAAACGAAGTGATTTTAAGGGTAGTTGGGTTTGAATATTTTGAATCTTAAGAACTGACAGGCGCAGAAGATACAATGCAGCAGAAAGAAGGCGTGTCATGCTGATTGAATGTCTTAAAATTAGTGAGATATATTAGTGAGAATAACAATCATTATTAAAATTATTATAGAAGGACAAACTATTGTAGAAAATATAATTAATTTTCTACATACTGGGGGGCGGGGAAAATTTAAAATATATACAATGATCGAAACGACCGTTAAGAAAAGGTTTAATCAGAAATTGGAAGAGGTGCTAATTTTATTATGGGGCGAACATATTCACCTTCTGCTGTTTTTACACGTGCAGCGCGAACTTTACCATTCCTTCCAGTCAATAATTCCAATATTCTACCTAGTGGCCAATTTAAAGGAGGGCGATCTTCAGATTGTATGAGAACTAGTTGATTGATCGCCAAGTTTTGTTGGGGTAGTTGCCATTTGGGTCTATGCTGTAGACGGTGCAAATAATCCACAGACCATTTTCTCCAAAACTCTTGTTGGAGTTTGGAACACACTTTCCAATAAGAAAGTCGATTAGTAGGGGTCCTAGAAAGATCCCTTTCTGGGTAAGAAGTAAGGGGAGCTCCAATCAGAAAATGACCAGGAGTAAGAGGCAAGAGATCATTAGGATCGTTAGAAAGGGGATACATGGGACGACTATTTAATATGGCTTCAATTTGCACTAATAAAGTAGACAGTTCTTCAAAAGTAAGGCAAGTATTGCCGAGCAATTTGGTCAAATGAAATTTAGCACTCTTTACAGCTGCTTCCCAGAGTCCGCCCCAATGTGGAGACAAGTTCTATATGGATAGCCTTGGTTACCATACATATAAAAATGGCTATATAAGCCTTAGTGGTAGGGGCCTTCCTTAATCTAGAGGAGCGAATCATAATAGGACCAGCAAAATCTATTCCGGTCTTAGAAAATGGACGAGCCTGTTGAACTCGATCCAAAGGCAAAGGGGACATTATCTGTGATGCAAATTGAGCATTAAATCTATGGCAAATAACACACTTTTTAATGATAGTTTTAATTCTTCGTATACCATTTAACGGCAAATATCGAAGACGAAAATTTCCAAGGACATTTTGAGCTCCACTGTGTCCTAAACGCATATGTTCCCGATTAATTAGTAGATCGACAACATGGTCATTTTCAGGGAGTAAAATGGGAAATTTCTGAGAAAAACTTAATTCGGTATATTCAAGTCGACCTCCTACACGGAGTATGCTATTTTCATCAAGGAAGATATTAAGAGGAAGTAATTTGGGAGTTGAAATAGATTTTCCCTCCTGTAATAGTTTTATTTCATTGGAAAAAGAATAAGCTTGAACCTGTTTTATAATAAAATTATGGGCATTCTGAAGCTCTTCTACTGTTAAAGGACTGCCAGAAATGTTTATCTTTTTAAATTTGAGAATCACTTTAAAACTAGAAGCGATTCATTTTTGCATGCTAGAAAATTTCGAAAATTTTAAAAATATAGATTTCCAGAATTCTTCTGGCGATTCAGTAATGGGAAATGATACTTGCATACATTCAGGTACTTCATTTAGAAGTTCAAAAGAATCAATGGAATCAAAATCATTGGTTTGAGATAAAAAGGGAGGACCGTGAAACCAGAATTGACGAACATCAGATGAAAAATTTCCACGCGACAAATGATCAGCGGGATTTAACGGAGATCTGATATGTCGCCATGTGGTATTCCTACTATTATCACGCACAGTAAGGACTCGTTTTTTAACAAAAGGAGATATTTCTAATTCAGACCTTTTAACCCATGTTAAGGCAACTAATGAATCGGACCATAAATTAATGGACTCAATTTTGATAGTATCATGCAAAATTTGTATAATCCGAGAAGATAGGATGGTAAGTAACTCCATAGAGCGCAGCTCTAATTTGGGAATTGTAAGTTTGTTCTTTAATGGATTGACTCGGGACTTTGCGGCAATTAATCTTGAAGAGAAAGTATTATCATTATAGCTAACCACAAGGTACACACAGGCTCCATAGGCTAGTTGACTAGCATCACAAAAGCCATGTAAGGAAATGGAACATATGGTTTTGTTGTCAATTAAATATCTAGGTATAGACATATTGGAAATGTCATATAACAAAGAAAGAAACTTTTTCCAACTTTGCAAAATAGAATCATCAAAAATGGGCATGTCCCAGGATATTCGGGATTGCCATAGTTTTGGCATAATAAGTTTTCCCTGCACGATTAGCGGATTGATCACACCCAGGGGGTCAAACACAGAAGAAATGAAAGATAAAATACTGCGTTTAGTTAAAACAGCAGGTTCTTGTATATTAGTAGTACGAATAAGTAAGAGGTCAGACAGAGGGTTCCATTTTAATCCTAGTATGTTACTAGGGAAGCCATTAATATTGAAATCAATTTCGTAGGACGATATTTTGTCAGGTACTAACGATTTTTCTTCTCTAGAAACAATATATTCGGAGCTTAATACTATTTTGGGTAAACACGGATTTAAGCTTCATAAATGGCAATCCAACTCTTCTGAATTTTTATCTTTAATAGCGAATGTATTTTCATTTTCATATATACATTTTTGGCTTTATGTTTTATAATTGCCCGAAACCTGTTGATTTGAGTTTTCCCATTATTGCCCTAAAATGAAACTTTGGAACAAATCAATTGAAAACAAATAATTTCACATTTCAGTTATTTTTTTTTACCGGAAAATTGTTTTAAAAGTGGTATTACTATTTTTGTGTCTACTCGCAATTGCTTTTGATATTATTTTAATGGAGATTGTTGTTTAGAGTTAAATATGTTTATTCGTAGATGTTTAGTGTGCTGGTTTAACAGAATTATAAAATATTTATTTAATCAAACAAATATTCTGGGAAGTAGCTGTACAAAGGCGAGGATAATTTGACCACACATTGACCACAGCATTTGACCACACAGAAAATCTAAAATTCGTTAATTTCAACGTCTAACTGGAGTCGTAATAATCAACTTCATTTTTTAGATATCATGATGAATAACTGCAGGGATGATTCCTAGAATCTACCATTTTCTGCAAACAGTACCTACCTACAGAGAGCATTTAAATTAGTTTGGTATACAGTGTGTCCGTAAAGTATGCAATAAATTCGATATTTCCTAAATGAAAAGCCTTTTTATCGATCTAAAAATGTCCTAAAATACAGGGTGTTTAAAAAAAGAGCCGATGACGTCATCACTGTCACCTTGTATAATGACATTTTATTGTAAAATGTAGAACATTAAATTTAAAAATCGACGTGTTTTAGATTTTTTTAAAAAGGCTTTTCATTTAGGAAATATCAAATTTATTCGATACTTTACGGACACACTGTATAAAATATGGAGCTATAAATACCAATCATTTAATTACAGTAAATCCTGTTTTTGCCCTTACAATTTTATATAAAGAACACAAATTTTATAATTGCTGAAAATAATGATGTAGATTTGGTGATGTAGATACATTCCGTATTTGATTGTTCATTAAAATACTATCTGCACCTACGGGTAATTCCTTTTTTCCTCATTATCCTCTTGAAATTCGATTGTACATCTTCGAGCGCTCTGGAATGTTATTTTTAAAACTCCTGAACTTTCGAAAAGTGTTCGGAGAATCAGGAAAAGAGGTAGGTGAAAATTCAAAAATTTAATTACCACTACTGCGGAATTTGTTTACATTTAATTTGGGGAAGTTCGAAAAGGAATAAATTAAAATATTGATTGCGGAAAAGGGGCAGCGTTTAATTAGTGGGGTTAATATTTCACTTTTGATCGCTTAGAAGCTGGATAATAAGCAGAAGGACCGAAATCGACGTTTTAACAAGAATTTTCAATTTTTTACCAGTTTTATTTTTGTTTTTACAAAAGATAGATATGTTTTAGAGCTTGGGATATTTTTTTTTCGCAAATAGTCGTAATAGTCCTATACTATAGTATAAATTGTTGCAACTTCGCGTACTTTATATACACTTCTGTCAACACAAATTTATCCCGGACAGCATAGTTACCTATATGCATTTTTAGGCCAGCAGAAATAGAAGTAGTCAACATTTACTCGAAGAAAGAAAACATTTACTAGAAACTTTCATTGTAATAATAGACTGTTTAATAAGTTTTGCGGTTCGATCAGAAAAACACAATTTTATGGTTTATACACTTTATTATTTAGTATAGTCTTCCTAAACATCAATACATTTGTTCTAACGACATTTCAATTTATGAATTCCATACCTGAAGTAAAAAGGCTGGAATTCCATACTGGAAGGGCTGCAAAATACGCTTCCACAGCTGTTATGCATCATTTGATGAAAAACGCTTTCCACGCATGAATTTTTTTAAGTATTGAAACAGATGGAAGTCGCTAGTGGCCAAATCTGGTGAATACGGTAGATGCTTCAACAATTCTAACTTTAGTTAATAGATTTTAGCTATTGTCAAACTGCTCATATGACACAGTTCATTATCCTGATGAAGAAAGATTTTTTCTTCTAAAAACCGGGACTTTTTTCACGAATTTTTTCATTCAGCTGATCTAAAAGATTGCAATAATATTCATAATTTATTATTATACCAGTTTGCAAGTAATCCACAAACAAAATTCCTTTCGATCCCAAAAAACTTATGCTTGGTCTATTTCTGTTCACAAACTCGTTTCGTAGCCGAAGGACCAGGTTCACACCACTCTTTCGTCTCTTGTGTTGATTCAAGATCATAGTGATGACCTAAGTCTCATCCATAGTGATGAATCGACGTACAACATCCACTTTATCCTTTCGACCTCGCTCAAAATAAGTCGCATTCGAATGTGTTTTTGTTCTATTGTTAGCGAATGCGGCACCCATTGTGAACACAGCTATCTGAAACCCAATACTTTAGTCAATATATTGCTTACACTGCACAATGAGATGCCTAGGGCTTCTACTAAATCTCTTTCATTCACTAGATGATATTTCAATACGATATCCTGTATTTTTTCTACGATTTTTGGTGTTGTCCATTCTTCACGTAGAACGTCTTTAGGGCTTTAAAGCCAGCAACTTATCTTTCTACTATACTAATTGAAGTCTAAGAGTCCTTAGACATTTTCAACATTCGTTAATTTCCAAAAATAAAAATTCAATCACTGCACGATAATTGATTTTTTTATTGTAAAAAATACTGTGACAGGTCGATATTAAATGGCTTATAAACAAAGAATGATTTGACAGATTGAAATGAAACTTCGTGAAATGTGTACCAACGTAACAAAAAATTTAGGAATCTTTTGTTATGTTGGTACATGAGAAAATACCCTCTATCATCGAATCGAAAAATGTATTGAACTATTGTACGTATTGCTTTTTATTTTGTACATATTTGTGTTCCGTATCGTATTTCGTATCAGACCTTTTAACTTTTGTTTTCTTGAAATATTTTAGTTATTTCTCTTGTATTGTTTTCTTTTACATCTTTTCGGATTGACTAGTGGATACCTTTATTTAATTTCTTCATTGTTGTCTAGTTGAAGCCGTATTTTTCCGTCAGCTGTCTTCTTTTACCTATTAGCTCTTTGGTATTTTGGAATAGTTTTTCTTTATCGGTGAGAGCGGTCGGGCAGCACTCCCTTTCCGTTTCTTTTAGTGCTTTCGTTATGCAATCATTTGCTTGATTTACATCTTCTATTTCATCTTGCAAGTCTTGTATGTGTCTGGTTAGTCGATCTTTATACAGGTCGTTGTTTTCTGGGTGAATCCATTACTTTTTTCAGGATCATAATTTGTTTTTTAATTTAATAGTATCTTAGTTTGGATTAGTCTGTGGCTTTCTATTGAAAATTTGTTAAATACTTTGATGTCTATGATTATTTTCTTTCTGTTTGTTATGATATAATCTATTTCATTTTTGACACTGTCATCTGGTCTTATTAATGTTCATTCATGCTGAGGCTTTTACCAAAAAAAGAGTTTATCGTGAATAAATTTTCTGGTGTAAGAAGTTCAGCAATCTTTGCCCTCGTCTCATTTTATTAAGCTCTTCCTCCAGTCCCATCATCTTCTGGTCTGATATAAGAGTTCTGTATGTTCTGTAACATTGTATGAAGTAATATGCATTTGTTGCTCTTTTTAGTAGCCTGATTTTTTCCGAGGATTCTTACCACCCTCTGCTCCAAACCTGTTCCAACCACTACCTTGGTTGGGGGTGTTGGAGCTGCTGCAGACTAAGGGCCGTTCAGTAGTTTTGTCTTTCTTAGAAAATAACTTTTGTGGTTTTAAACCATTAAAACAACACGCTTGGGTAGTGCGTGTTGGCGAGTTGGTTTTGAAGTGGAGTAAGCAAAGCTTGCTTGGGCAGGTGTGCTATTCCTGAAGTAGATCTATCCCCTGTCGGGATCGTAAAGAAGCATCCAGCCGCTATCGCTACCGCTAAAGACAGTATTACAACAAAAAAACTCAGCATTAACTCATGTTAAGTATTTATTTATTATCAAAAGTGAATTGTTATGAATCCACCTATTTTTGTGCAGTAATGTTCTAAAATTAGTAACCTCTAATTAGTAGGAGGTACTAATAAATTCTCTAGTAATGCCCACAATTCATACAATTCGTCAAAAATATTCAATAATACTATGATTTATTATCAAATAACGATGATATAAATAGTTTGTTGGTATTGGACATTTTTGCTGTTTATGGGAGTGACTAATGAACCTGAATGTCTTCATTTAAAGATAAAGTAAAAATTCACTTAAAATATTTACACGCAAAAAGTGGTTTATCAATAAAAATATATAAGTAAAATTAACAACGAGACAAAGATTGAAAAAATACATTTTTTAATCTTTCTTTCAATGTGTTTGATGTTTGTTCAATCTTTTTGTACAAGCACGTTTGAGTGCCTGTAGGGAAATGTGGTGCAAGCTCTGTGATAGTACAAGCGGCTTGAGGATTGAAAGGATCTTAATTATGCATGCTTGAATTAAGCGTGCTTGCGCAAGCCAAACGATACGTGTGTACCCAAGATTTTCAACCTTGAACAAGTTGGCATCCATTGTGTTGCTTTGTGATGTAGCATTTGAGTAATTTTCGTCATGATTAGTGATCTCAAAAAGGTTAACCGTGAATTATTGGAAGAGTTTATTCAAGAATACCACAATCAGCCATGTCTTTGGCACGATAAATCCAAAGATTATCATAACAAAGCAAAGAGGGATGCAGCATATAATATATTATTAGAAAAATCTATGTTAATTGACGTTCATACCAACAAGGATGCAGTTGTTAAAAAAATAATCTCCTTGCGGACTAATTATAGAAGAGAAAAGAAAAAAAGTTAAAGATGCGGACCACTCTGGAATGGGTACAGATGAACGTTATGAACCCACACTTTCTTGTGTCTAGGTCTAAGTCTAGTCTAAGTCAAGTAAGCTAATGTGAGAATAGGTTTTTCTTTTCATCAACCATTGTTTAGAATACACAGTACGCTTTTTTATTCGGGATTTTCTTTTTTTCACAAGAACAAAAGCGCCCAAAGCGAGCGTATCGTTGTCCGAGCTCTACATATTTTATTAAACTACCTCTATTTTTATCAAGCATGCTTGTACGTGTGGTGCCAAAGGCAAATTGTGCATACTTCTACAAAAAGATTCAACAAGCATGCTGGACAAGCTTGCAGTTGTGTCTGTAGCCGCCTTTATGGATTCAAGTTTAACTTGTCAGTCCTACCTTGTTTCAAAGTTTTTTCTTGTTTTCGCTTGCTTGTGCTTTTTATTTTTGCTTTGTGATTTTTTGATATTTGCTTCAATAATTGGACACTATTAAGCAAATTTTAACGAAGAATCTGGTTATTCTCGAAAGATATTTCTACCCCTGAAGATTGCATACCAATGCCGCTAAGAGGTAAGTATCGTCCTTTCATTTAAACAACAGACTGGCCAACTACCAATAAAAAATCCACTTTGAAGACAGACTCCTCAGTCACACTAAACACTCAAAATATCTAGGTGAGACACTCGATAGAATGCCAAGCTTTAAAGAACATCTTACGAAGACAACTGCAGAAGTCAGAACACGAAATAATATTCTAAAACTTTTATACTCGTGAATTCACTCTGCATTATGAATTATCCATGTACTCATGTACTTACTTGTACCTGTTTTAGTCTTTCTATTGGAATATTGCTGATATGTAATGTTTCATTGCCTCGAAAATGTTTTGTGGTAATCATGAATTTGTGAGTTTTTATTTAGTCATTGGAATATATTTGCCAAGGTCTGTAAAGTTAAAAGTAAATATGACATTATAAGTAAATATGGCATCCGCATACCTCAGATTATTGAGATATTGGATATTGAAGAGAGGATATGGATAAGGGATATTGAAGAGAAAGGACTTAAGGTTAGCAGGTCAAAAACGGAGTATATGTGGTTGGGTGGAAGAGAGAGCCGGGATGACTATAGTTTCAAAAAATATTCAAGAACAAAGACTGTACTGGGTTGGACATATCAGACGTGGAAATGAAAACTATGTGAGGGATTTTTAAATGCATATATTTATTACATATTCACTTTGCATTGCTTTAAATAGAGTAAAAGATATAATATGCAAAAAAATATGTTACAGTAGGCGGTACAGTAGACTAGCGCGAAGCTTTATATGTTTTCTATATTTTTAAAATTTAAATAATATTTTTAAAATTGGATAAATTAATTTTATATTGTATTATTTATTAATATTTAAAACAAATTATATTATATTCAAATAATTCAATCAATTATTATGTTTGCTTCTAACGCCACCTGCTGACGTATTAACAAAGCATAGTTTGTGACTTTTGACAGACTTGTCAAATTCAAACGAAATATTAAATTATAATACTTAAGAAATAGATAAATATCATTTGATAGTAAATGTAATTATTATATAAACTAAATAATACGTTTAAAAATATTGATTGTATTTAAGTATATGAAATTATTTTAAAACGAGATGTGAAGAACCACTATTTTATGGCGCTACCCGTGACGACGCCATCTTGTGGTGCTAGTTCCGTGACGACGCCATCTTGTGGCGCTATTTCCGTGACGCCTCAGTATTTTACTATAGAGAAAAAAGTCATACAACGCCAGTATAGAAGCTTCGCTTCAAAATCTAAAAGCCAAAATAAAACATCGAGTAGGGCACATATAACAACTCTTAACTGAATTAAACGTTACCTCAGCGAATACGATTTGTATTACGATATCTAAATTCTGTTAAACCGACGCGACGCAAGCATATTCCCCGGGCAAATTCCAAGAACTGTAAATACTGTCGACTTTTTGTTCTGTTTTTCGCTAAAGAAGTACATTATAACCCCGAGCAAAGTATGTTCATTTCAATGGGGTTTCCTGTTCTTAAACAAACTATCACTTCGCGGCTCTATATCAGACTCGCTGTCAAAATGCAGGAAACGGTGCAGCGCACACTTTATGTTCCTGCTGCAAATATGAACGTATCGATGATGCAGGACTTGTTCGCATAAATCCATTGTGTGTGCGTCTGATTCTACTTCAGTCTTGGCTATTTATGCGATTATGGTTATACATGGAACAACGGATTCGTTGATTTACAGCCGATGGCGGGGGTATTTAGTAAAGAGATATTAATATGAACACGTTCCACTTCAGTCATGCCGAGATTACGATTTGTACAAAGTCCTCTACACCGTTGATTTGCAGCTTTTTGCAATATTGAAATATGTATCGACAAAATTTTTACTTTTTTATAATAGAATAAAAACAAATTAGAAGAAGCTGTGGCAATCAATGGAAAGCACGAATATTAATATAGAATTAATAAAAGCCGTCAAAGTGCTATACAACCAACCAATAATAAAGATAAAAGCGGGGACACAAATAACAACAGGATTTATAACATCAAAAGGATTAAAGCAAGGATGTTGCTTGTCTCCCACTTTATTTAAAATATACCTCGAAAGTGCTTTAAAAAGATGGAAACAAAAATGCAGGACAATGGGGATACCGCTCACCAATACTATAGTATATACGCTTAACTTTGCAGACGATCAAGTAATAATGGCTCAAGATTATGACGATTTAAACTATATGGCACGAAAATTAATTGAAGAGTATGATATATGGGGTCTAGAAGTAAATAAAAAGAAAACCGAATACCTGTGCATTGGAGCAGAACAAAAAGATCTCATATTAGACGATAACACTACGATAAAGCACTGCTGTGACTACAAATACCTAGGTATCACTATTTCACAAGATTGAACATTAGACAAAGCCATAAGAGAGAGAAATACGTCAGGGAGAAAAGCCATCACAATGTTAAACACCATTTTATGGGACCAATCCATCAGCAAAGAAAATAAAAAGAGGATATATGAGACTATAGTAAAAAGTATCACTTTATACAGCTGTGAGGTATGGCCACTGAAAGAAAGAACACTGTCAACGCTGAAAGCGACGGAAATGGATTTTTGGAGAAGAGCCGCAGGAAGATCTAGAAGAGAAAGGATTACCAACGAACGCATTAGAGAAATATTGGGAATCAAACGAACAATCACAGATGACCTAACAACAAAACAACTTATCTGGTTCGGACACTTACAAAGAATGGACGAACAACGAATGCCAAAAGAAATACTAAAGTGGCAACCAGAAGGAAAGAGAAAACGAGGTAGACCGAGAAAAAGTTGGAGCGAAGGAATAAATAAAGAACTGAGAGAGAGGGCCATAGAAGAAGATCTATGGAACAACCGGTCTAAGTGGCGATTGGAAGTCGGAAAACGGCGGAGAACGTTATAAACCGACAAGTAGTAGTAGTATAAAAACAAATTAAAGAAATACATAGAATCGAAAGTGGAAGGAAAACGACAGATACGGCGGAAGTCTTGGATAGTTTATATTGTAATACTCACAGGACAAAGATAAAATACCCTGGTTTCCAAAAATAATAATAAAAAAGCCGTATTTCCAGCCCTTTTTTCACTAATAAAAATGTCTGTCAAGTTGGCATATCCATTTTCTAAGGCCGAATTCAGACCAACACTAATTATTAGCTAATTTATTGTTAATCTATTACGGAAAGAAAAAAATTATTGCTGTTATGTAAAACTAGCGTCTGTCTCTCTCTTTAATCCTGACCCCCGAAGGGACTGTGGTGTCATCGTAATGTCGTATATTGTCTTTTACATATGCCTGTAATTTGATCGATCCATCTTGTTGGAGATCTTCCTCGTGATCTTCGGCCTTCTACCTTTCCTACTAGAATAGCCATAGCTATATCTGGCAATTAATAAGGCTACAGAGCCCATCTTGGCGTCATATTTTATTGCTGATTAATTGCTGTTGAGTGGTATATTAACCAATTCACAAAAACTACTCGACCATTCCCTAGCTCAAAACACACCACTGGAAAAATCAAGATATCAAAAACGTTGAAAACAGAAAAGTGAACTGCTAATTTATTGCTGAAGTTTTATGCCAAAACACAATTTATTACTGCAACCGTTTCCCAAAAATATTGATGACTAAACCTATCTTCAGAAACCTAGCGTCATATTGTAATGCTAATTAAATTTTCTTGAATAATGTTCATCATAGTCCAGTCGTCAGAGAGTTGCTCCCTAAAAATCATACGAACAAGCTAAATTTTGTCAAAAATATTTATTTTGGGACCCCAAAAAATATGCAAAAAAGTTGACTACTTTTACCTCCGGGCTTCCCCCTAAAACCCCCTTCGCAGGGGGGTAAAAACGCAAAAAAAAACAATTTACCAAGAATCTGTACGCTGCAGAAAAAAATGTTTTAAATAAAAAATGTAGCTGAGATAATTTTAAACAAAAATGTTAATTAGCACTTTTTGTGTAGAATGAACCGTTCTCTCATAAACAATGCGTGAAGCGACCGTCGATTTTAAATATCAATTACGCACGCGAAACAAAATTTGTATCAGCTCGTCGGTAAAAATTCGATATCTTTTTATCCAAGTGTCCTATCGACAAAAATCAAGATGTATTTTAAAGGTAAAGAGTGCAGCTTTCGTATGCAGTTTTTGTATTTGGGTGTATTTCTGTGGGTATTCCATATACCATTGAGAAATTTATATTATATTTCTCTATTATTTAGTCAATGTTTTTGTCTATTTTTACCAATATTATTAATTATTAGATAATTCACACCTAACATTTAAAGTTTTTTTATATTATTGACTTCATAATTCAATAATTGTAGAGTGACGGGGCAAAGTGATCTAAGTGCCAAAAAATCAAAAAATCACTTTTTCCACTCAAAGTGTTCTATGTGCCATCGCCAATAGCCCCACTGTGATTTAAGTCCCTATTCTACTGTTACCTAATTTAAAAATTGACTGCATGATCAAGCTAGCGGTATGTCCTTCGGACGTGTCCGGCCAAACTGTTCTAAGTGCCATGCTTCTTTATTAGTATTGTTCCATGTCAGTAGTTGCTTATAAACGTTCGGGAACGTGTCGTTTTAAGGTTAAAATTCCTATTTTGCATGAAATAATGAATGAACAAGCATTTTGTCGTGATGAAACAGTTAAAAACAAAAAACATAAGAGAAAAATACAGAGTGAGGCACGAGTTAGTGGAAATTCGTACACTACCGATAAATTTAAAAAACTAGTTCCGGCAAGACGTAAACCTAAAAACAAGGTTAGTATTAATTTTTATTTTCGAGTATGTGTGCAATAATGACGTTAGCAACAAAAACCAATATTTGCAATGTAACCTTATATTTTGCTTTTTTTGTTTTCAGGTTGAATGCAAATGTAAGGACAGCTATTGTAAGGAACTGACTGGAATAGAGAAGATGCAACTCCATGAGTCCTACTATTCACTGGATTTAAATGCACAGGGTAGTTATCTTATGGGACTGATTCAGATACTTCCGGTGACACGACGTCGTCATGGTACTTACGATGATGATTCAGAGAGCCGACGCCAATGCACTATGAGTTACACTGTTCCTGATGGTAAGGGAGGTTTACAAAAAGTTTGTAAACAGACATTCATGAAGATTTTTGCTGTTACTCCCCAAAGGATTACAACCATTGTCAAGAAGAAAAAAAGTGGGGATTACATGTACACAGACAAGCGAGGTGGTGCAAAAATGTTTAAATTCACTGTCCATGATCGTCGTTTAGTGAAACAACATATTAATAGCTTCCCTAGAGATGTCAGTCATTACAACCGACTTAAGTCGGACAAAGAGTATTTGAGCTCTGATCTGAATGTGCATAGGCTTTTCAGGGCATTTCAAGAAAAGAATCCTTGTACTCATATTTCACACAAGTTTTCCCGAAGTGTTTTTTTGAAGGATTTTCCGAACCTATCCGAACCAAAAGTTCTGACCCAGCAACCAAGAAAACAGGGACAACAAAACTTGAGTTACATCACCGCCAAGTAGAAGCTGTTTTCGCATCTATAAAAAGTGACTTTATACGAAGCACCTTGCCAGTAAGTGACACGTGCACCATAACAATGGATTTGCAGAAAGTTTTTTCGTTACCCAAACTAACTCACAGTAGTATGTACTATTCCCGCCAAATATCTGGTTACAACTTTGGTATTCACGTGGCTGATACAGATTATGGATTGATGTGTATTTGGCATGAGGGGCAATCAGGAAGAGGAGGCAACCAAATGGCATCTTGCCTTTTACAAACACTAAACTGTGGACTACTCAATACATACAAAAAAAATCTGTGCGTTTGGAGTGATAACTGTGCAGGTCAGTTGAAAAACAGAATGCTTTTGTTCTTGTTCATTTTTCTTGTCTGCCATGAAGTTTTTGAAACGATTGATCATAAGTTTCTTGTATCAGGTCATTCGTTCTCAGCTTCAGATCGGGATTTTGCTTTAATCGAAAAAAGAGCAAGACAATGCAAGCTAATTAATATGCAGGATGTTATGAAGGCGATAGTCACAGCGAGTTCTTCCGCGTTTCTGAATACAGCCAAACTTGGAATTTCTACAGCTGTTTGGATTCGAGTTTCAAAGAACAACCCTGGGACCGTCATGTACAAGAAAAGTTACAGTGATTTAGCACCGTGGGAAAGTTGTATAGTCCTAAAACCTGGCATTACTGCCACTACCATCAAAAATGCTACACTGTCTTCTCTTCCAAATTCCTTACCTTTAAAAGAATCTAAAAAGAAAGACATTACTGCAATGTTGCAATTTCTCGATGATGACAATAAACAATATTTTTTAAACATTTTGACAGTTTAAGCACTTTATCATTTTCATTTTTTGTAATATGTGTTATATTTGAAGCATGTTTAATATTTAAAATGACTTAATTTAACAGTTTTTATTTTTAAATAAACGATTTACGACAATAAATTTGATTCAAAAACGGTTTTTTGTGTTTTCCCAATAAAATGTTTTTTGGCACTTAGATCACTTTGCCCCGTCACTCTACAATTAAAGAATATTACTTACTTTATGTGCTCGCGCAACCAGGAAGGAGAAAAGGGCTATATCATAGAAACTATTGAAGCTAAAAAAATTCTTAACACAATTTTTAAGGTAAAGTCATAGTAGTTTTCATAGATAATAGTTTTCTAAAAAAGATTTATTTTTTTTTATTATTTTACGAAATACGAAAATTGAAGTTCTTTAGGATTGTAAACTTTTTTTATTTAGTAAGAGTTTCATCTACCTATTTCCAAATTTTCATCCTTGATTTACTTTTTTTGGGTTTTAGCAAAACTTTGTGTTCATTGATTACGCCGATCAAGGTGTTAATATCATTTTAGTTAAAATAATGATTTAAAGTATGTGAATCATATCTAACGCTGGTAATTTCACTTTCACGAAAACAAAAGTAACATCTCAGAATAGTGGAATCAAAGTTGTGTATACGAAAAATGAAATTTTGAGGAAATTACACGAACGGCGCTCCGGGTTGTGTTGACTTTCAGCCCGAATAAGAAATAAAAGTTGGCGGAAAAGTCCTTTTCCAAACAGAAAAAAGGGGCCATTAAAAGTTGTGTTAGACGTTCGAAACTCGTGTTGGTTTTGGATAAAAAGTGCTCATAAAGTGTTTGTATCGAAGTCTAATCGTCTCGTTATTAGGCCTCTTGAACGGGGAACAAAGTTTTATAATATATTTTTGTACCAGATTTTCGATCATTAAGTAGGGGTAGCTAGCTTACCTTGTGAAACTTTTGATAAAGTTGAAAATAGCTAAATCGTTTAGAATTTTGGGGGATATTAGTATACAGTGTCCTTAGAAAAAAAAAGTATTCTGAAGCCACTTTTTGTGGAATTTTTTATGTTAAGTTATATATTTTTTGAGAAGAAACCACAATTGCGGTTTATTCCAAGAAAATATGGTAAGTAGTAGAAACAAACACGGTTTATACAAATAACCAGAGGAAGAATAAAATTCTTCCATAGATGGGTAATAAGAATTAAACTAAAAAACCAAAAGATATTAAGGGAGTATTAGAAAGAACTTGAATGATTTAATGTATCTCCTTCTTGTGGTGCTCATCTGTTCTGGATGTTGGTAATTATCATGCCAATTGTGACTTAGCTTACAGCTGCTTTAAACAGACGTGCTGTTGTTCAACATAATATGTTGAACCAATTTATTTATTTACACATAATTAAAAACAATAGAAAACGTTAAATGGAGTATTAAAGACGAACATTTGATGTATCAATGTAATCTAAAACATTTTCGGTCGTATTCAGCAACTTAGTAAAAACTCCAGGAAACCGCCTCCAGGGGCATTCTTCAACAATGTGATGGACAGTCTGTCGTTGCGCAACATAGTCACACTCAGGAGTAAGAGCTTTTCTCCATCTATGTAAGCTGTCAGCACATCTACCGTTGCTTGTTCTTATTTTGTTCAGCGTTGTCCATGTAATTCGGGGCAGTTCAAAGCCTGGCGGTTTCTGATCGCTACAAGCCATCTGGTATACTTCATGTAGTGAGTTGCTCTTCCATTTTTTTTTTCACCAGGCCTTTGTGAGGCTACAATGTTTTTAATCTAAGAAGGTGGCCTTTAACAATGGAAGATATCTGGAGTGCAGTCTGATATTCATTTCAATATCAAGCTTGTCATGGTGGATGGGTACTGGATTGTTAGCCTGGATTTTTCTATATTCTCTGAGAAAAGAATGATTTCTTCGTAGTTTCGGCGGTGGGATGTGGCTCAGAATCGGAAGCCAATAGTTCGGTGTTGGTCTAATTGAACCTGAAATCATTCGTATTATCTGATTTATTGGGTCTCAGATTGGGTAAAGAAACGGAAGCCTGAGTACTTCGGACATGTCATGAGGCATACTAAGTACCGGCTGCTGTAGTTAATAGTCCAAGGAAGAATCGACAGTAGGAGGGGACCGGGAAGAAGACGACACTCATGGATGCATAACCTGCGACAATGGTTCGGACTAACATCGACCGAACTGTTCAGAGGTGCCGTAAACAAAGTCAAAATAGTCTTGTTAATAACCAACGTCTGAAACGGATAGGGCAAAGGAAGAAGAAGAAGAAGATTGAGTCTCAACAATCTTCGTGTGCTGAAAGCACAAATATGCAAGCATATTTAGCTGCCGAGTATAAAAGTCCAAAAGCGGATGATTTGAGTGCGGAGGTCGAGGAACCCCATCTGGTGCCACATAGTTTTGGAGTATAATATTTTGTATTTTTAAAGTTTGCTACCGTTCTTTATACATTTGATATAAAGAATTCAATTCTTTATACTTAGGTGATCTTTAAAACTGAAAATTCTGGAGTTACTCCAAGATATTTTGGTGTTGAGTTATGGAATAGTCTGTTTTCAAAGTGAACGGAAATTTTTTGTTGGCTTGGGCATTATTTAGATGGAAAGAGCATACTTTGGTTTTCGCTGCATTAGGATGTAGCCTCTATTTGCGAAAGTATTCTCCCATAAGGTCATCCGTTAGTATTGTTTCTGTAACATCCATGTTATTATGTCTTGCTGCAAAGGCCCAGTCGTCAGCATAGCCAAATTTCTGCGAAGCTAGCTTAGGCAGATCCGTAAGTCCAGTATAAATCAAATAGTACAATGCCAAACCAGATCCCTGCAACAGCCCATTGCTGAGCTTCATTTGGGCACTTTTAAAATTGCTTATTATCACTTAAAATGGTCTGTCGGTGACCCGGAATGACACGGAATAGTTTCCAGATTAGTCCTTGTCTCCATACGGTATTGTTTACAACTGATAGTTCAATGAAAGTGACGAATGTTTTTAGCTTTCTTTGAGAATCTGCTTCAATATGTGTTGTTAGCGATGGATCTAATCTGTGCAACTGCAGCTAAGTCTGAACCAAGTTCTTACGTTATGGAGCCTGTAAATAATTTGCTTTCTTGGGTCTCTCTTATCAAATACTTTCTCTTCAATATCCAACTAAAGTAAATCAGACCTCTCATTATTTCCCATGTGTCTCCCATATATCCAAATACAAATATTGATAAAAATAAAAAGATCCTCAGAATTATAAGAGCACATAAGATAAGATAATGGAATTTAACCATAATTTTAATTGAAAATGCCTAAGTGGAAATCGAAACGTCGAAATAATTTTAATTAAAACTTAGATCCTGTTTAATATAATAGTTTCAGAACTATAGTACGATGATGTGGACACGCAGTGATCTATTGTATCTCCTTTCTTGTACTACATTTCATTACCAAGATTGCTATTACTTTTTTATTTATTCTATTCGTTACATTAACAATATCGTAAATTAGGCCAATTACTACAAAATAAGAAGAATTGATGATCGTCCAACCCCAAAGATGCTTTTCTCCGCTCGTTTTAGTCCGTACCAAACCCTCTTCCCCACCCTATATGCTAATGTTATTTAGATCTGAATAAATTATCACGATTCGCACAATTTCCTCCTCGTTTCAACAGTACGGATGCTTTTAAGAGGATTAAAAACCTCCTGTAGGCTAACATCAATGAATGGACCTCTCCTCATGACATTGACGCCAACAAATTAACTTACAGGGCAATATTTTATGCACACCCGGTCAGGGAAAGGTTATAAATTTGTTATACGATTCTTTAGTAGATCAGAAGGCTTCGGGACGTTCAATTAACTAACTTGGATAGAATGTTTTTAGATACTTATTATACAAGATGAGAAAGGGAATGTTTAAAGTCAAGTAGACGTTTTTGGTTCACGAGCGAACGATAAATTCATCGTTAAAATGAAGGTTGACATAATATTAATTTAATCAGAATGAAAAAGAAAAGATTTTAATACACTTAAATGTTCTGCTGGTTTATTACTTAATGTGTTCAAAAATATAAAAAAGAGACCTGGTGGTGGTCAAACGAAGTTCAAGAAAATAAAGGAGAGGAGAAAGTTATATAAATCAACTAGTTGATATTAACAGATGAAGAAGAAGGTCCAATTAGGGTAAAAGTAGCAGAAAAAATTTGCTGGAACATAAATAAAGTCCTAATACAATTTGGAGGAATATGACCAGTATTATTAGAGATAATTAGAGATACAGCAACCGTAATTATGGACAAAAGTCAAAGGGGAAAATCCAAATCCAACCAAATAACTGGAACACAGTATATATAAAACACTACACAAATTTAAGGAATACCTGTCAGACTACTAAAGAATAACACTAACATCATACTACATCAGGACTCCACACCTATACGGAGCCCCAAAATATACAAAGAAAATTTACTCCTTAGACCCATTTCATCAAACTGTCAAGATTCCAACTAATACAACCTTTAGCACCCAATACAACAACATTTCTTGCAAAAACTAGCAGAAATAGATTACAATCCCAACAATATGCTAGTCGATTTGGATACCATAAGGCTATGGCGTTGTAGATGGCGTTTGTAGATGGCGTTTAGATTCAGTCTATATATTTTTAATACGACGTGACACGTCGCGACGTTGCGCTCAACCCACAATGAACTTAAGGCCAGTTTACTCCAAAAAACGCGTTTTATTAAAATAAATTTTATTTATAGTACAAAAGACATCTGAAAATCAAACTTTTTACAGGTGAAAGTAAATATGTACTTATATTAAAATACTTGGAAACATTTGTTTTTTCTTTTTTCAAAATGCCGACTCTGAAAAGGGCTGCCAAAACTCGTCCAATTTGTTGGTGAGTGGGATTATTTCTTGAAAACGAATCATCCAAAAGCAAAGAATAAAATGGTTTCATATTCTGTATCGAATTGGCTATGGTCAGTAACACAATAAAACATTTTCACCAAAAAAAAAACAAAATGGCGTTTTGAATGGAGTTTTGAATTTTTCAACCTTTTTTTTTCACTTTTTTAATTGTTATAACGTTTTTAAATAACAATTAATATTTTTGGTTGTAGTTGCGACCATAGAGAGACATCTAAACAGTAAAATGCCATTTGATTCATCTTGATAAATACGATAGTTTCGAAATATTAGTGACACCCAGTTAAAAAAACGACTTTTTGAGGAAACGCTATTAAAGGAAACAGCTGCCGGTTTCTTTTGCTATCCATCTAGTCTAGTTGCATACAAATCAATTTATTATTCATCATAATATCTTCCACAAATAAAGCCTTGTAATTAACAGAAAGCTACATGACGACCCCGAAATCACATGGAAAGAAGATTACTATACCAAACTAGCATGGAAGCCTTCACAGTTCTAGATAATCCGTAGAACATAATAATTTAAGCGAAGCGAACAAGTGTTAAAACTTAGTTCAGTTTAAATTATACTAGTTAATCTTAGAAAAATGCATACATCCTTTCATCGCATCAATAATGGAACTTATTTTTTAAAATCATCTAAATCTAGGGAACAAAAACCAAAACGGTCACTCACAATTTATGTGTTAACCTTTTTCCCTTCTGCATTCTTCCTGCTCGCAGTGGTTAATCGTCTGTAATATTTAAACGTTCACATATTAAATTTTCCTGCTTTTTGCACCTTCATAAACCTCTAACCTTTACTACTAACCGACGTACTTCATTTTGTTCGAAAACCATCCCCACTAGTGCGATGTAAATTCTTGGAGCTCATATTAGGTATTGATTAATAAGGCTCTTCGAATTCACGCTGCTGAAAATAATTTCAGAAGCCTCTGTTAATAAATCCAACTAGCAATACATATATACGCGCCCTGAGGCTCTTACGTCTCTTTTGAGAAAAGTCTGTTAGACCAGTGAATATAAAAGCGGGGACTTTTGATTAGCAGGGCTGAAAAGCGGCTAACAACACATTCAGAGGACGAGAAGGGTGATGGATAGTGAGGGAGTTACTAACAATGGATCAAATCACAATCTTGATTTATTAGCCTATTTAGAGCAATAAGAAAGTTGGGGAACCCATCTGTTACACAAAGTTAACATGTGAAGAAAATTAGTTCATTTTCCAGATGCGTCGAATATACCAAAAAGTCTACTGAAATAAAATCATACAAAATTCTTAAATTACATTTATCTTTCTATCGGACGACATGTACAGTTCTTTATAAATGTATGCTAACGACTATAACTTCCAGTTTAAATTTTTTATAATAATTTATAATTAATGTTCTTTTTTATTTATTTATTTAGAAATAATTACAAAGAAAATAGCGTCAAAAGGACCTTGTCAAATATACTTTAAATAATGATTTTAACGTGTTGTTAATTATCTATCGGTCCTACTTTTTAATGGTATATAATCGTATTAGTCCAATAAATATGGGTTTATGTCAAAAGTATCAGTTTAAAATAACGGCGTGATTATTTAAACATTGATTTTATTGCAAAAATTACCGAAAATCACTATTTTTATTGTTTTTCAATACTTCTTTCCTAATTAGAAGTTTTTATTTTTGTTTTTTTTTTGAAATGTTATGAAAAAACGATTCATTTGAGACCTAAATTAAATTTTGTTGATACTTTAAGCCATTGCGAAAAACTGCAAAAACTTGTAGGAGAAATTGTTGAGTTCTGCACTTACGATGACATCAATATAACAATTGGCGTCATCAGAAAGGGGAGAGAATACATTCTGTTCAATCCAGAACTCGCTGGTTTTCCCCTTTCGCATTGGGTATGTAAATCCCCATAGAAATAATAAGCAAGACGATCGTATGAAATTCTATTTAAAAATAAGTAAAATAATAAACAAATTACTTACATTTAATTACAACAAATCCTTTATATCTGCAATTTAAAATACGCGTGATAAGTGCGTTAAGAAAGGTGAATGAATTAACGTAAAAACACAGCTGTTTGGAACTAAATATGATGCGATGGATATCTAGACATTACACAAACCGCTTGTCTCCAGATGAAATCATCAAAGCTGCACCCTTTTACCTTACTTACTCTTACTCTTTTACCGTCGAGCTGATACAAATTTTATTGAACATTGATTTCGCGCAGGTAATGGACATTCAAAATTGACGGTCGCTTCAAGCGTTGTTCCTGAGAGAACAGTTCATTTTACACAAAACGTGCTAATAAACACTTTTGTTTAAAATTATCTCAGCTACATTTTTTATTTAAAACATGTTTTTCTACGGTGTACAGATTCTTCATAAATTGATTTTTTTGCGTTTTTACCCCCCTACGAGGGAGGTTTTAGGGAAGAGCCCGGGGGTAAAAGTGGTAAACTTTTTTGCATCTGTTTTGGGGTACGTAAATTAGTATTCTCCGCTTACAATTTTATTTATCATTACCTCACAAATAATGTAATCTACGGTCGTAGTCATCCTCATTTAATTCTTGCAACAACTAAATTTTGTAGGGTGTAAACGAATTCTTATGTAATAAACGCAAGACTACATCATATATTTGTGCAGCTCTGCGTGAGGATGTATGGTTCTTCAACTAAACTCTGCATTACATCTACAGTTTATTGTAATTTATAACAGTTTTTGGTCCACCTGTTTGAAGGCCATCTTTAATGTTTGTATTTTGAGAACGATTTGAGAACGATTTCCGAATTGGAAATTGAAACGTAAATTTTTTAATCTTCAATTGTGGCTTATTCCCATAAAAATAATAATTAAGATATTTTTAGTGTTCGTCTATACATACATAATCATATTTCAAAAGCCTCTGAGCGATTAATAGTGGATATCTTCAAGGTCCCTTCTTCGATATCATATAAGACAACTGAGACCGTATGTAATATTTAATCATGTAAAAAAATTTGTTAAAATCCTTTATAAAAGGATTTTAAAAAATCCTATAATTAAAAAACCCAATTAGGCTATGTCATGAAGACAAAACGTTTTCGGAATCCATATTCCATCATCAGTGTCTAGGTGTCCATGTTTTGAGCCACTAAATATCTGGGTAAAAACCAGTTAAAAGTTATAGGTTACAATTTAGTTTACATTATTCAATTTTATAAATTAGAATGTTCTTCATCCTAATATATAATCCATCTGGCCGGGATGTTGTTAGGGCCAACAGCTTTTCTATTCTTTGCCAATTTGCAGTACTTCTACCTTTAGTATTTCTGGTTTTTTACCTGGTTCACCTAATGTCTGATGTTCTTTTGGTCTGGCGTTAATAGATAGTTCGTATGTACGTATAGCAAGTTGTCCGGATTTCTTCTTTATCTATTATTATTTTCCCTGTCGAGTGTACAATTCGTTATAAATCAAATTTCTGAGAAATCACTAGAGTATAAAAGATCAGCATTTCTGTGACTGATTAACCCAAAGAAAGTAGAGAGACAGAGTAAGACTCAAAGATGTAATCCATTTTCTGTATAATAGGGAAGTTCCCCTAAATATTATAGAAACTATCGAAAACAGCTTCCAAGACAACAAAATGGAAGCCAGAATAGATGAACAACTTACAGAACCTATAGAAAAAGGCAGTGCAATAAGACAAGGGGATTCATTGATCCTTATGCTCTTCAATTTGATCATGAATGAAATCAAAAAAAGCGTTAACAAAGGAAGAGGCTACAGAATAGGAAACAAAGAAATAAAAATACTCTATTACGCAGACGACGCAATATTGAAAGCCCAAGATCAAGATAGTCTGCAAAGATGGTCCACAGATATAACATAAGAGCAAAACAATTTAATATGACAATCTCATCTCAGAAAACTAAAACAATAGTAGTCAGCAAAGAACCAACCAGATCTAAAATAAAAATTGATGGAATCAGTATTAAACAAGTAATAGAAATAAAATACCTTGGAATTAGAATTCTAGATTGTCTAGCTATGGAGACCTTGACAAAGAAGTGAGAGATCAAGTACAAAAACCAAATAGGCTGACAGGATGCCTTAATAACACTATATGGCGAAAGAGGCACATTAACACTGAGATGAAGTCAAGAATTTATAAAGCCAGTGTAAGACCAATAATGACATATGTCTCAGAAACAAGACCCGACACAGCCACAACGCAAAGGCTACTGGACACGGCAGAGATAGGAGTACTGAGAAGAATAATTACAGGAAATACGCTGAGAGATCGAAGGAGAAGTGAAGACATTAGAAGAAAATGTAACGTACATTGTATAAATGAATGGACACAAAATAGAAAAAAAAAGAAGGGAATAAGAAGAAGAAGAAGAGTGTACGATTATATTTCAAATTAAAGATTGTAAATAAGGCAGGAATTTTTTTTAATATTTTCAATAAGGAATTGTGCAGCAGGGACATTAAAATAGGTTTATGACGAGGCTACCGATATCTTCGCCATTTGTATTCTTATGCCAAGGTTGGACAATGAGAGGAGACATTGTATATGTATAGATAGTCGAATTCTTTGAATTATGCAGCTTTAGAACTTACTTCAGAAATCGAGAGAGATTAATATATGAATACAGGAGTTGACGAAGACTTTTTTCTTGGTCAAACTTAGAACAAATTTTAACTATAGATCCGTTCATCTCTTTACAGCAGTAGAATTAAAAATAAGAATTTTCCAGACATTTGGTAACTGATAAGAATTGAAGAAGCAGATAATTGTTATTGAGAATCTTTAACAAGTAAAAGTGTCACATAGTCGTTGATTTCTAATATCCTGGAAAGTTTAGATCCGCTTTCTCGGACTATTTTGGTAATTTCATATGTCGCGTTGTAGTTTATTGTCAATTGCACACACTGTTTTCTAATATCAGATTCATGAATCTGTTTTGATTATACACATGCATCGAGAACAAATTTACTTATAATCAAGCAGTAATTGTTTGGATTCCAGTTAAATTAAATTTAAATGTAAATACGGAAACCAACTAAGTTCTTGGTACTGTAATTACAGAAATGACACCTGTGCCATGTAATTTTTTTCAAGTAACTTATAATTTGTACGTGAGGCTAATGACGAAAGTTATTTTGCCAGTTGAAAAGCAAGAAAATTAGTTTCCTATGATTGTTCAAAAGTTAATTTATATGTAGAATTTCATTTGTATTTTTTTCTGGGACAAATGATTACATTCATTTGTTGTCACAAAATGATATTCTGACTATAAACATATACAGTGTGTCCTCAGCAGTTTTGTACAAATGGAAGAAAAGTTTATTTTATCAGCAATTAAAATATTGACTCATAAGTTTAAGAAAAAAATAAAAATAATGTTTTGGAGTGAACAAGAGAATGAGTTGAATTTGAAGAGAAGACCAAAATATTCATTGACATTATTATGCAGTGTTTGAAATTTGTGGTGTACTAAGTTATTATATTTTTTTCAAAAAGATATACTTACATAAATACACTTATGATGCAACGTTTCAACGATGGCTCAGATTATATCGTAGCATATATGCATGTCAGAATAGGATGGATAAAAAGGGCCTATAGAGGCAGCGATATCTAACTAGACTATTTGATTGGTATCTACAATAAGATCAAGAGCTAAATGGAACAACCTAAACTAAAGTGCACCTACTCCAAGAAGGAGTTATAAGGGATCTATAGTCATTAGCTACATCAAAATAGATTCAGTCAACATATATCATGAGTTTCAATTAAACAATGATAATATTGTAACCGTTTCAAAAGATTTAAAAGAAACTCATTATATATTTCGATTATTTTTTTTTAAATAAAACTTCTAACCCCATCTATCTGTCAAGTACCTACTTGTAGCCGACTCAAGGATTCTTCTGTAATTCCCAAATATATCCGGTAGATGAGCATATTTTTCAACTTGTCACTCACGCCCAATTTCCAGATTCAGGCGCCATGATAGCGCTTCGCTCTTTTCTGTTAAGACCGTCCAACCGTTAAGACGTGTTTCCAAAGTGGGTCTCAATTCAGAGGTGAGCTAATAAATCCTTTTCTTGTCCATATTTCAGATAGATATTTATTTTTTTAGACCCTTATTGGAGAGGCTATAATGCTGATATTATATTTCTAATACTCGTCGCAAGATAGTATTGCTATGGAGTTATTCCAGATCATGGCCCAGTAGCAGTATCTTTTTATGGAATCCCTAACCCCTCTTATCTAGGATGGTGGTGATTTGATATAGTACGTAGCTGAATCAATGGTTTATTTGGTGACTGATTAAATAAGAAGAGAAACAGAGCAGATTAAGGTTGTACCAATTTTTATTATACCTACTTTCAAGACAACAGAAATGATTATGAACTCAAAAAAAAATGAAAATATAGTGAAGTGTTCTAATTTAATTTAAAGGTTTATTTTCTTCATTGTTCCTAGTTGATAAATAACTATATTATTTTCAATGTAAACAAATTTCGAAATTTGGGGTTAATATATATATACATTCATTTTCTTTATAACCAATTCTTAATTTAATACGATACAAAGATTTTTTGTTTATGATAATGTTAACATAAAATAATATTTTGGAATCCCTTTGGGATGACGTAACTTTTAATGTTTTCTTTTTGTTCATTACTAAGAAATAATAAAGAATAGTTTTCTTGTAAACTTTCAATAAATCTTAATTTTTTTTTGCTCTTCCCCTTCGAGGATAAACCGGGGGTGGCGTCCAATAATAAATAATAATTTCATATTATCTAATTGTGCTTGAATTTAAAATACGATATAGTTTCTATAACCCCGCCCTATTCTCTTCGACAACGAGCGATTCTGGCCTTGTAATATTATTGTAGCACGGCAGTGTTACAATATTACAGAATAGGAAAGCATAAAAAGAGCAAAGAAATTAATAGGGAAAAACAGTTAAATACAAAAACAAAAACTACAGTACGATTAACGTGGCAGAAGCACATTTTTACCAAAACAAAACAACTGGACATTCAATTTAGACATATGTACTCGTTGATTGGTACAAACTTTAAATTAACATTGAATAACAAAATGCTTATATACAAGGCGCTCATCAAGCCAATCTGGACATATGGTATTCAGGTATGGGGCACCTCTAGCAATTCTAATCTTGCAGTCTTCCAACGCTTTCAGAATAAAGTGTTAAGATCCATAGTAAATGCCTAACTGCCTCATGATATGTCACATCTTCCTCTATAGAAAAGGATCTGGAAGTACATTTAGTAAAATAAGTTAAAACAAGTTAGGGTCAAATATGGTGAACGGATAAAAGTACATCCTGATGCACTCACGAAGCGGCTATTCGATGACAATAATGTAGTCTAACGTAGGCTAAAACGTTTTCAACCAAATGACCTACCAAACAGATTTGATGTTTAACCAAACTCAACTGTATTTTAATTTCCACCTTAATTATATGATATGTGTTTAAATTGTTGAATTAAATGGACTGGTCGCTGGTTAATCGTGGTGGTAAGTAGTTGGTCAATAGGGTGAAGAAATAACTTATAAAACGAAATCTCTTCACACGTTCTTTATTTTGTGCTCTTATGGCAACATATGGAAACATACTAAAATTATAAAATTCTAATGACTTTGCCTAGGGCTGACAGGGTTGCCGTCTAGACAATTAAAACTTGGGGCTAGGAATTTACATATACATAGAATAGTTTGAAATAATTACAATATGTAAGCACTCTGCCAAAATTAAGAAGCAGTCCGAAGTAATATCGCAGATTTAAACTCTTTGATTCCTAACGGTAGAAGAGGAACGATTATGTATGTATGCAGACGACAATGACAAAATTGACAAATTCGATAAAATAACAGAAGATGATTTCTTGAGTTCCAAAGTTAAATTATTGATTATTTTATTGAAGAAGTTTATTCCACAACTCATTTACAAATACAATAATTCTAAAAATACTCGATAGTTGTCTTTAGTAATTATTTTAATTATTATTAATCTCCTTCATGAACTTGGACATGCCATTTCGTCAAAATGTCACATCTCCTTTCACACACATTTGCCTTTTCTTTTTTTTAAGTTTTTTTATTAACTTGACCGAAACTCCAACCTTTTAACATTGTTTATTCGACACTTCCCTTCTTTTATGTATGTCAGTAAAGCGATCTCTAGCACTTTCTCCATCTAGCCTGTAACAAACGCTCTTGATAAAACCTGTGTAACAGCAGAACAATTACTTTTTATTTGGTTGGTAGCACGTGATTTAAGGACTGCAAACGACGGGATAGTTTTCTTTGTCTTTATTGTAAAATTCTGCCGGATCTGCTTAGTTGGGGGTAGAGATGGAGGTACTGAGCTGAGCTTCGAATCTTTTGTATCGGATTTTTAAGCGTATTTTTTCACATATTTCGCAATTACTTTTTTATGAAGCAGCGAACAATACACAACGCAATTTATTATATAAATAAATCAAAAATACTATTTTTGTGTTGTTTTATCCAGTTCTTTGAGCTGCTTATATATGTCTCCTCCTTTTTTATACAGTATGGAAACTATCATATTTTATCTCGATAATTAATTAAACAGATAACAAAAAAAGTTGTACAAATGACTGGAAAGAAATAAATTATAAAAAAGAACTTGCTGTAGTAGATGTAACATTAAAAAGGCCCCTGTTTAACCAAAATGTTTGAAATGCTCTCGAGAAAACGAACATAAGCGTTAATCGAATAAAAGTACAGTTTTCTTTTCATTATCTGGTCTAAAGTACGATTTCACAACTCCTCAGCTGTAAGACCTTGTCGTTGTGGGGTGGGTCTTAGTCCCTTGGTCTTAGTGGTATTGGTCGTTAGATTTGATTTGAGCATTACGCGGTGGAATCTACGGACGGTTGAACTCCTAGTATTATGTAAGTACTTATTGAATAAAAACCTCGACCCAAACAAAACAGCCTAACAAAACTAAACAGCCGCTAGAGCCTATCCGAAAGCCTCAAATATTCGAATTACATGGTTCTGAATCTATATCTAGTAGCAGAGTAGGAAGATATGTAGGGATGGTTCTTACGATATTCTTATTACCCAAAAAATTGGAAAAAAAAGAAAATTAGAATATTAAGCTACTAGAGCTAAACCAGAAATACGTATTAAAATAAATATAACAAAAAAATATAAAATGTATTAATTTCTTCTAAATAAGAAAAATAAAACAATTTATGAAAATTAGTACAGATGCGTTCGAACAGAGAACGGAAATACCAAGTACATCAACATAGAACGAGGAGTGCGTCAAGGGTGCATTTTATCCCCCTATTATTTAATGTATATGCCGAACATATAATTAGAGCTTCTCTTGAAGATCGCCCTGAAGATGCCAGAGCCAATGGAGTCATCA
Organism: Diabrotica undecimpunctata; assembly: GCF_040954645.1. Lineage (NCBI taxonomy): Eukaryota > Metazoa > Arthropoda > Insecta > Coleoptera > Chrysomelidae > Diabrotica > Diabrotica undecimpunctata. The sequence continues at coordinate 44,676,756 of NC_092803.1, read as the reverse complement.
TTAACAATATAAGATATGCCGATGACACCGTAGTATTAGCAGAAACAGAAGACCAACTAAAAATATTGATGAACATATTATCAGAAGAAAGTCACAGGCTGGGCTTGGACATTAACTTTTCCAAAACCAAAATTCTGATATTTCATAAAACCCCCATGAACAAGTTACACCTAACATACAAATAAATGGTATCACCACCTTTCAGAGTTCCCAAAGCTTAATATACCTGGGCAGAGAACTAAATAGTCAACTAGACCACTCAGAAGAAATTACAAGACGCATTAAAATAGCATGATCTGGTTTCATGAATATGCGTAAAATGCTCTGTAACCCCAAGCTATCAGTCTCAATAAGATTGCGAAGACTAAAGTGTTATGTGTGGTCTCTATTACTATATGGCTGTGAGACCTGGACATTAAAACAGTATGACGTCAACAAATTAAATTCATTTGAAATGTGGATGTACCGCCGAATGCTAAGAATAAGCTGGACCAGCAGAACTACGAATGAAGAATTACTGAGAGCAATGAACACACGCCCTCATCTGGTCAACACTATCAAAATTAGAAAGACGTCATATCTAGGACACATAATGCGCCATAGGGAATTTGAGCAGCTCCAGGTAATATTAGAAGGCAAGATTGAAGGTAAAAAGGGCATAGGACGAAAGAAAAAATCTTGGCTACGAAACATCAGAGATTGAACCCACACAAAAGGAAATGAATTAATTCATCAAGCCCAAAATAGAGAGAAATTTGCCATATTGATCGCCAACCTCAACAGAGAAGCCACTTAGGAGGAGGAATACAAATTTAAGGAATCTTATTTCATTTTGTATTCTCTCTTCGTGAAGTAGATAAGCACTGGATCAAAGAAGCATATATATGAAACAAGATTATATAGTTACTTATTCTCAGTTAAAGACAAGCCATAGATACATCTCTATTTGTGTGCAGTTGGACCCATCACAAAAATAGCTCACTTGAGAAAGGCACTATGCTGAAACAGCTGAAGAGAAAATTAATTATAATAAATTTTGTGGAAGTGTTGAAAACAAAAGTTTTCAGTGTTTTATTGCTTGACAAAACTTGACTATATTTACAGATGGAACTAAGACGAAGGAAGGTGTTGGTTGTGGGATATTTATCCAAAATACAAACCAATCATTGATTATATAAATTACCATCTGTTTGTAGCATTTATACTGCCGAGCTTTTTGCAATTATAAAAGGTGTTACCTGGTTAACATTAAATAACATACTCGAAGGAGTAATATTAACAGATTGTAAATCTGCGTTAGACTGACTATAAAAAATACAAAATTTAAAAGAATGAAGTGTCCTATGTTATGTTGTTTAAAAAACTTAATTGCAAATTTAAATATAACATTTTATTTGAGCGAGAGGCGTACCAGGTAATGAAAAAGCTGATACTCTAGCTAAGCAAGCAGTACAAAATGGAGTCTTTTGCAATATTTATACAGTAAGGGATATATTTAACTCAATAAAAAATAAAATAAGGCTGAAATGGGAACATATATTATACATGAATACATATTCAGTTACTCGACCACCAAATTCTTTTCAGCAAGTGTATTTCGCCTAAAAACGAATCATGGTCGATTCCGGTTGCATTTATTTAAGCTTGGCATATTACCGGCATCTTCCTGCAGTTGTGATATAAGTTCTTATGCAGATCTTGACCACATTTTCTTTGGCTGCAACAAATATTTAGAAAAATTTAACAAATTAATTCAAACTATTATTAAAATGAAATATTTGCTTCCGTTAAGTCTATTACATGTTTTATTAACTGCTAATAGAGAAACCTTAGAATTGCTAATACATTTTATTCTATTTCTATTATTAAGATGTAAAAGTAGAAATATAAATTAGTATAACTTGTTAGTATGACTTATACATATATCTAAAAAATAAAAACAAACAAGAACAAAAAAAATATCTTTAAACATAAATAAAACAATCTGTAGCTGGTGGACTTGTGGACTTGTTTCCGTGCCATAGAAAAAAGTAAGATAATGATCAGCGGCAAAGGTGATAAGGAAGATAATCAAATAAAGATATAATGTAAAAACTCAGAATTTAACAACTTACGAATACCTGGGAAGTATAATAACTAATGACGGAAAAATAGACTGGGAAATAACAAATAGAGCAAAGAAATCAAACAAGTTATATTATGCGTTAGCCCCAATAATGGGAAAAAGAGAACTTGTACGAGAAACAAGAATAAAAATATATAACACAATAGTGATACCGACTGTGCTCTATGCAAGTGAAAACTGGACAATTCTGGAAAAACATAAGAGCAGGATAGACGCAATGGAGATGAGACATCTAAGAAGGTTAGTTGGAAAGACAAAATGGGATAGATTAAGCAACGAGACTATTAGGAGAATGGCCAACCAGGAACCGATAATGAACAAAATAGCAAAGAGACAAATGAACTGGTATGGGCATCTGATGAGGATGCAATCCAATAGAATAACAAGAAAAATTTATGTAGCAAAAAACATCGGAAAAAGAAAAAAAGGCAGACCAAGAAAAAAATGGATACAGCAAGTAGTAGAGGCGGGAAAACTTAAACAAAAATCACTCGAGGAATTGAAAATAATGGCAGGAAACATAAAAGAATGGAAGAGGTGGGTAAATGGAAATTAAAATAGCTAGCCCAAATTAAAATGAAATATTTGCTTCCGTTAAGTCTATCACATGTTTTATTAACTGCTAATAGAGAAACCTTAGAATTGCTAATAAATTTTATTCTATTACTATTATTAAGATGTAAAAGTAGAAATATAAATTAGTATAACTTGTTAGTATGACTTATACATATATCTAAAAAATAAAAACAAACAAGAACAAAAAAAATATCTTTAAACATAAATAAAACAATCTGTGGCTGGTGGAGTTGTGGACTTGTTTCCGCGCCATATCTTTCACACACATACACACACTAGTACATGGGCAAATAAGTTACAGAAGAAAGTCTGCCTAGGGACACTCGCCTCGTATTGAATTAAAGTATTTAATAGCCACTGTTGCCTCAATATAGTAATCAAAAAACTTTAGAATATTTAGGTGTAGAATGTGGAGTGGCATTAAACAAAACTGCCAACAATATCGAAAACAGTGTCATTGCAAAATCTATTTTCGATGTGTGTAGTGAAACTAAAAACTCCTGTTACAAGAGAATCAAACAGCCATTTCAGTTAAAAATAAATCAATAAAAAACAACATAATGTTGTAACGAATATTTTTTTGCCTACCACATAGGGTATTATTGTTGAAAATTGGGGACAGAAATTATTGGGGTTAGAGACAGGGCAAGCAAAATAAACGAAAATTATTCGTACGACACTCAGGGTTTATTTGGAGAGCTGGGGTCGTGGATAAATGAATGGCAATGGGGCTGGATTGGGGCAACTACAAAAATGAAACAAAAAGAAGGTACTTACATGAATCTCCTGGACAAATGGACAAAACAAAACAACAAGAAGCTATTTAAAACTCTAGCTCTAGCTATTTAAAATGGGACGGCGCTTCGAGGAAATTTCCTGCTGGAGGAAAAAAAGGTTCTTCCGTCCTAAAAAACGCAAAATAGAGGTTAGGAGACTTTTCTAAATAAATAAACAAAATAATTTAGAGAAATAAATTAAACATTTATTGTTGTCTCACTACAAAAATAAATGGGACAAAATACTATATAGATAGTTACAGAGATAAATACCAAAATAACAAAGAAACACTTACTATATCCTATCCGTTTACAACATCCGTTTACAAGTGGGAGATACTACAAAATTACAATAAATTGTTACTGGGTTATATCTGTGGCAGAAATAAATTATTACAAATAAAGAATTATCTTTAAGTGAAGTTATTCATAGAGGTTAATCTTTTTCTAAAAACAAAACAAACTAATGTCAAAAAATAAAACTAGCTGTCATATGTCAACATTAAATTTTAAAACAGAACAAAATGTCTATCTTCACTTTAAAAATTCAAACAAAAAAGTTACCTGAGTTTAACTAAAATTTCTTTACTTCAAGTTTCTTGTAACTGGACTTCACTGAACTTTAGAATTTCTGGGAGAACTGGAGTTAGATTTACCGCCACACGAACAAATTCATCTCCAAACTGCGATAGGACAACACAAAAATGAGTTTGAAAGTTGGGGCACTGGAACACAAACCTTGGACTGGGTTTCTTAAAAAATAGGAAAATGGAACATGTGGATATCTTTCAAAGTTGTTGTAGGCGATACAAATCTCTTAGATACTTAGAAAACATAGAAATAGTGATTACTCTTCCAAAACTGACACTTGGCATAGAGTATAATTCACTACTTCCAACAAATTTGCCGGCATCTTGACCGACTAAACTATACTACGTCTGCTTTCAATGGGCCATCTTCCAAACCTCCTCTGTAACTATACATACGGCACAATTAACTGCCACTTCACACTAGATTTACATGAAAAGGGACGAAGAACGAGAAAACATTACAAATTCGACGTAAAATTTGGACTAACGCTGAAGTCAAGCGCTCTTGACCACGCCTCAGCGAGAGTGTAGCAAATATCTTTCCGGTAAAACCTTCTCAGCGATATAAATGGATGTTTGTTTGAAACGCAGTATCGAGCGGCTTAAATCAAAGAAAAATATCAGAATATGTGTCCATAAACAAAGATTCGACGGAAAAGTATCAAAAACAAATTAAACTGGCGTTAGAAAATTCGAAATCAATATTAAATTTAATAGAACAGAAATACCTCAATATAATGAACCTCAAAGTCTCCTACAGATAATGTAAAACAATTTGTAAAAATAGAGGTTATAATTACACTCGCGATCATAAAATCCGGGTCACCTTGAAAATTTCAAGTTTCTTGAATATTTTTGCCTCTGGTGCAGTAATAACCTTTTTTTGGGCTGATTTGTCATCAATGTTTGTTTTCAAAAAAAAAAAAACGATTTTTATTGTTTTTATTACAAAAGCAGAAAAAAAAACAAATTGTTGATAAAACAGACATACGAAAAAAATGGAAAATACAGAACGTGGTAAAATATCAGTAAAATTTCAATGACTAATATCGTGTATTTCCTCCACTTGCTCTAATAACCTCTTGCAGACGACTGGGATACTCTCACTTTTTCTCCGGATTACATGTTGTGGTATGTTATTCCGCTCTCTCACTAACAGATCCTTAAGCTCCTGTGCGTTGTTAGGAGATGTTAGGGGTTGAATACGTTTTTCCAAATCGTCCTAGAGATGTTCGATGGGATTCAGGTCCGGAGACCTAGCTGGCCAGGGTAGCCTCGTAATTCCAACCTGTCCAAGTATTGCATACTGATCGTGGCAACGTGCGTTCGCGCGTTGTTCTGCATAAAAACGACATCTTCTCCAAGCCCTGCTATGGTATGCATAACATGTTCTTCCAGAATCTCCGTAATGTCCCTTCGTGCAGTTAAGAACCCATTTTCGATAAAGGGTAATTCTGTGCGGAAGTCGGAAGATACATCTCCCCAAGCCATGTCTGAGCCTCCACCAAATGGCATTCTTGGAGAAATGCAAGCTTGTGAAAATCTTTCACCGGTTCTCCTCCAAACTCTTACACATCCATCGGATCCAGTTAGGCAGAAACGGGATTCATCTGAGAATAACTCTTTGCTCCAATCGTTAATTCCCCAATGTGCGTATTGTCGAGCAAAAGCTAGTCGTGCAACTCGATGCGCCAGGCGAAGTGGCGGTTCTGTAGTCATTACCCGAGAAGATAGTCCAAAAGAACAAAGTCTTCTCCTGACTGTTGCAACGTTAACATTGCGATTTCGTACTTTCTGTAGACGATTTCGATGCATAATCGCAGTTGAGGTCCGGTTTCGTAAAGCCTGAAACACAAGATAACGGTCATCTCGTACCGTGGTCGTTCTTCTTCGTCCAGAGCCAGGTCGTCTGGATAGCAAACCCGTCTCCTGAAAGCGTTGAAGCACTCGTTGAACCGTAGAAAGGAACAGTTCTTGCGACTTGCCGTTGAGTGTGACCGTCTTTCACAAGCACAACAATTTGTGCCGTTTCAACAACAGTCGAGGGTATTTTTGGCAAAAAATAAACAATAATAAACACTAATAATGGTACTAATAAACACTAATGGTGGCAATAATAAACGTTTGTTCGTTGCGTTTGAACAGAAATTCGAAGCACAATTGAAGCATTTAAAACAAGCGGCAGTTACAGGTACCGTTCATTTTGGGAAGTGTGCACTTTTCCGCGAAATCGGCACTATTGGAATTCTTTGTTGCAAAGGAAACCACTAAGCCAACAACAATTCTCAGAAACATGCATTAGTTTGTATTTGTTTTATTATTATTTACGAAAAAGCCCGTTAAAAATGAAATATCGGTGATTTTCAAGGTGACCCGGATTTTATGATCGCGAGTGTAATAATAAAAAAAAAAACGAAAACATTTCGATAGCAAAAAAAATTACTGCGAAAATTTTGAGGCTTTAAAACTGGCATTTCATCAATATGTAGATTCTGGAGAAATTATGAAACATTCAATTGCGTTTTCTCGGAAATGCGATTTTCACACTTAACACTTTTTTTTACAAGTGACACAGATATATTTTTCATTATATAAGTGTAATAAGTGTATACATATCTTACCTTGTTTATGTCAAGGGTTTTTTATATTTATTTTGCCTTTATATTATCTGTTAGTGCCAAACGCTTTTGTTTATTATCTTTTCTCTAAACTTCGCAAATATTTCTCCGTCAATTAAAATTGTTTTGGACTTCATTACCTAACTAATAGTTCTACTCCCTTCAGCTGATTCGGATCATTGAGTCATTCTAAAGATTCATTTGTACCAATTCTCTTCGTAGCCGAGACCTCTATCTTGCTCTTTAAACCAAGATAAGCTGGTTGTGGCTTCTAAAATAGAGTGACTCGAATTGTGGTTTTAATCATGATGTTGTTTATAAGTATCACTTTATTCCGCCGCAGACCAGAATATCATTTTATCTAGTTACAGCGCTTTGGAATCTCCGCGTTGCTTTCGAAAAGGAGTAATTGCCAGAGCCAACAAAGGGCAATATGCATTTTGTAAATTGCGACATTTATGCTTGCCCAAAGATAGTTTCCGGAAATCAAGGAAGTTTCACAAGGTGAAAACTACAACTTAAGGGGACATGATTAGAAATAAAGTCAAAGAAATTTTGTTTACCATTTTGTAGACTCGTCTTTTAATAGGCTAAATGGCAGCACGCTGAAAAGAATAAGTCTCGTGTGGGTTTTTTAAATACTACAAAAAAGTGAGTTCTGAGCACTGAAAAAGTACCCTATCTTGAGAGCTGTAACACTAATCGTAATCAAACACTCTTGAAATCTATTGCCTTGTTTTCACTAGGTAAAAACTAGTTTGTAATTATAACATGGACGTATGATCTCGTATGATGAATCTTGCAGTAATATCTGAAATTACTGCTGACCTGAATATAATTGAAAAATTCACCATATTGGATGAACTTTCAGTAAAAGTGAGTGATGTAGCAGTGATAGCGGGTATCTCAAATAACAATATGCACACAATTATTATAATGATAAAATTGGAAATAGTTCACACTGTATTGTTTGCGTGTTTCTCACGACCTTTTGTCACGTTTTCATCACAATCTGAAGAACTATTGTCGCATTTCTTAATCGTCGAGCAAATCTACGTTTCACTATTATCCAGATACTAAAGAACATTCCAAAAAATGGACATACAAAGGTTTTTGAGAAAATATGTTTGGGAAATTTTTATACTTCACTTTCATAAAATTGACAGCTGCATATTTTAGGCAAGCGGGTTTCCCCTAAAAAGACGTTTAGGAACGGAAAATACGGACATTTTTTTTTTGCATTTCTACCGCACCAAACCTTTTTTATTCGATTTTATATATTTTTTCAAGTTCAAATGTATTTTTTTTTTTAATTTTTCCAAGTGGGCCGGAAATTATTATTAACAAATAACTTATAACAAACACACAATTACCCGAAAACGATACATTTAAGAGAAAAGTTACTAACAACATGTTTTGCTCAAAATGTGCCAATTAACCTAAAAAATTTTACGGACAAAATAATTTAATTTTACAATTTGTTAAAAAAAAATTGCTGAATCAAAAGCTGATATCTAAAAATGCTTGAAACCGTTTCTAGGATAGTAAGGGGGAACTAAAATGACATGAAAGAGAACTCACCCCCATCAACCCCCAAGTTTTTTAGTTTGAGCAAAATAATGAGTTGGACTTTTTGATTGTTTATTTAAAAATAGTTCTACTAAAAATTGATGAATTCCTAGATGAGAGTATTTTTGTAATATCTCATTCTACACATTTCAACTTTCAAACCCATCTATTCAGTTGTGTCGAGTAAAAAACTAACTTCATTAGCCTAATTCTTGGAAGTTATTCTTTAAAATTTTCCCTATAATTGTAACCTAATTTATTTACTTATAGATTGAACTGATGATGTGTATGCATTCAAACACGAAACGTTTTTCATTAAAGGAGCAAGTAGTAACAACCTTTGGTTTCTTCTCCACTTTTAGGACAGATAACCCTTACATACCCCTTGATAAATAGGATTGATATAATGTACGTAAATATATATATATATATATATATATATATATATATATATATATATATATATATATATATATATATATATATAAATGTATTAAATGTTGCGTAAAATTATTACGCAACATTAAGAGGTTTTGTAGGTCAACCAATTAAAGTAAGTGGTTTCTTGTCGAACGTATTAGTCATTTACCAACTTCTAAAGAACAGTTCTAAAAAATTAGAAAAACTTCCTATAGTTTCTAGTTAAGATTGATACTCCTCATTCATTTGTCCGCCCTCTCGAAAATCGTAGTTTCCCATTCGATTTCCCACCGAAAAAACTTTTATGAATCTCCCAAATAATTTTCATCACCATCATTTTTTACGACTGATAAAAAGTCCACCAAGCAAAACTTTCGACCAGTTAAGACAGTAATCTTATCATCAGATCCGGAAAATCTCGAAAAGTTTTCTAAAATTTATTACCGCTCTAAGTGCGAGTATATCAAGAAGGAACTTAGAGCTACAGTCGATAAATTTAAGTTCTGCGATCAGAAATGAAAAGTTTTCCACATTAACGTATCGTTATCTTTAACTTTTCCGAAGTATATGTCAGAAAAAGGAATAACTATAAGTTGGTAAGTGCAGTCTGAAGATAGCTGTGAGCTTTAGGATAATTGCTCTATACAGGGTGCTAATCTTTCTTAAAACTGTGATACTATACGTAAATTTAGTCTGTTCCGCTATATTTTCGTTTTACTTAGTTTTAGAGGGCGGACCATTTTACGATATGCGCCCGCGGTGATATTGAATTCCACCAGTAATGTTTATTCCAGTAGACCAATCACCCTTATTTAACCCCTCAATGCGTACTTAAAAAAAAAACAAAAAATGGTAAACACAGCATTATTGCATTATTTTTATTTTTAAACTTGGTACATAAAGTTAGGTATAGGTGTATAGGTATGCATGTATGCATACAGTTGTATAATGTTTTATTTTTGTCAGACGAGTGCTTGTCGATTGCAATTCTTTATTATCGGTATCTGAAATCTTTCATCGTCACTTTCCGCTACATTTTTCTTGGTCTCCCGCGTTTTTTTCGATCGATCGTTTTTGATTCAATACGTTCAATTCAATTAATCGTCACTATTCGATTCGCTTAGATGTCCCAGCCACTGAAGTTTTTTGATCATGATCCATATTTCACAACCACATAGTAGCGTGGTCTTAATAATATTGTTGAATTTACTTTTTCTTTCAACTTCTTGGATATTAGTGCACTATTTAAGGAGCTTTATATTAACTATGCTAAAACAGAAGATATCAACAAAAATAGCCAAACACATAAAAAAGAAAGGAATAACACCAGCTTTCAGAACAAACAATAAATTAAGCATATATATTAAGAACAACAAGAGCCAAAAGAAAAAACACATATGCAGGTGTATACAAACTTCTTGTGGTGACTGCCCAAAAACTTACATCGGTCAAACTGGTAGAATCTTTAACAAGCGTGTAGCACAGCACAAAAAGGCTTTTAATAATAGAGAAACAGATTCTACGTACGAATTTCACCTTCTAGATCATAATAGTTCTTTTAATAACCAATTGCATATTTTCTATACTCAGAATAAAGGCCTTAAGCTCGGTATTAGAATTTATGGAAATTAATAAATTAAAAAATAATATGTAATTCTGTATGGCCAACGTGAGACAAACAGATCTTCCCTGCTCAATTTATTCAGTTAAAGACTGTAAAGTGTAGACGCATAGTAACAATACTTCACTTGAGAAAAATACTCTTGAAAAAAAAGTTTTCAGTGTTTTATTTGTAGATAAAATGAACTACCATCAAGTAATAGTCGAATGCATCACTTATTTAAAAACGGAATAACAGAATACCTCACAACAATCGAAAATAAGTTAAAAAATTACAAATAAAAGTGGAATTCTAGGAAAGCGAAGACGTGGCAAAGAAATATGGAGTGACACTCGACATTTTCAACCATTTAGAAAGAGAGGGAAAAATATTGAAACCCTTAAACATTGTCAAAATAAAAAATTGAACCACGAAGCAGAAGGAGATTGAGGAAGCTTTGTTAAAGTCGTTTAAATAACAGAGGACAAAAATAATGTGCCAATAAATGGACCAATTTCCCAACAAAAGCAAACGGTTTCGTTCAACGCTTTCGTGAATATTTCGTTTGTTTGTCTATTTGGATTTTATCGTTTCCGAGCTTGGCACGGTACTGTCAGCAGGAAAAGGAGTGTCGAAAATGGTCTATATAATACAAATACTATACAAATCCCTTTTATCAATATTTTTGACAAATAATCAAAGATATCGCTTTGCTACATCTAGAGGGCCACCTAATTTCGGAGATGAACACATGTTCCCTTCAGATGCCAGTGACTTTGTCAGATTGTAAGTGCCAAAGATAATTTTTTGGTGTTTTTGTGTGCGGTTTATCTATTTTATTTGACCGAACTTTTTATTAAAGAATTTAAATTTTTATAAATTATTTTTATGATTAATTAGTTAAGTATACGAATGATGGAAATTCGATACAATGTTTTCCAGTTTTACAGTTTAGCTGTATTCCGTGTTTCTTTTTTTTTTTTATCAGATTGTGATACTTTGTTACCTAATTATTATCTATTATCAATGAAGCTCAATGACTTGAGCAACGTGGTTTTCGTTAAGTTTTGTGAACGAGAAGATTTTCAATATCTACTTTTGTCAGCTTTATCGCCACAATGTTAACGGCTATAAAGAAGTCACCGGTCAGTCCAACTCTGTACTGTTGGCAGTAACAGTAAGTTTCCTACCTTTTCTTGATTAATTTGATGTATGTCTTGTTTCAGCAAACAGTGTATCACTTGAGTTATGCAGCTTTTTTCTGATAGTGTAACAAAATCTGGAAAATATTATTAGAGGACCGAATTTTTTTGTGAAATACAAATTGTTAAATCCATATCTCAACTTTGTTAGGTAATATTCGTACCATGCTTGGAATACATTTTAGAAAAGAAGTGGGACTAAGTGTTGTTGACACTTGTTCAACTGAAAATACTCAGAACTGATTAGTTCGATTAAATTCTAGTGAGTAGAGTAGTAGAGTAGAGTAGAGTAGAGTATTTATTTAACTACATAACAATACAAATATTGTTTGTAGCAAGTCAAAAAGAACATACATAGTATTAAAAAAAAAAACGAATATAAAACGTAACTTAAATAATATATACAAACAAGAACATATAATGAACAGAAAAACATTTATGGCAAAGTTACGGTAAGCAGTTCATTCGATGTTCTGCAATGAGTCATATATTCTTCTGAGCAGTAAAAACAATGTTTTAGTAGATATTTTTTTATAACTTTATCGAAACTATTACAGCTTAGCTGTTTTATACTTTTTGGTAAAATATTGTAATAATTATAATTAAGACTATTTTTTTCTGAAAGACTTAATCTACAGCGATTTGTTCGTAGGTAGTGACAGTTTCGCGTATTGTGAACATGGACATCAGACTGCTTTATTAAATGAGCACGTTTTCTGTGAATTTCAGTTAAAACTTGAAATATCAACAGAGTAGGTAGCGGCATAATTTTGAATTTTATAAAGAAAGGTCGGCAGTGTTCTAGATAACTAACCCCTGCTAACATCCTGATAGCTTTCTTTTGCATTCTAAAAATTTGAAGTGCATTTGTTGAATTGCCCCATATAATTACACCATAGTTTAGATGAGAGTGAAATAAGGAAAAATATGTCATTTTTAATGTTTCAAAGTTGACAACCCTTGCTAGTTGGCGAATAACAAATAATGAACTTGATAGTTTTTTCTTAAGTTGTGAAATATGAGCCGACCAGTTAAGTCGATTATCTATGGTTATTCCCAATAGTTTAACAGTCTCTTTGTTTACTAGATCATTGTGTAAATTACTTGCAGATATAACCAAATTTTGCGTTTTATCAGAGTTAAGTTTTAGTTTGTTTGCAGCAAACCATGAGCTAGATTTAGTAGAAACTTCCTCATGAGACATTTTTAAATCATCATTATTTTTTCCTGATATAACGTATGTCGTATCATCTGCGAATTGTATGGTTTTGTACGGAGATATGAATTTAGGCAGATCGTTGACATAAATAATAAACAAAAGAGGTCCTAAGACCGAACCTTGTGGGACTCCATGTTTTACTGATAGAAAATCGGAGAGATGACCTTTAGACACTACCGCCTGGTGTCTGCCACATAGATAAGAAGTTATAAGCTTAAGAGGGATACCTCTGATTCCATAGTAATTTAATTTGTGAAGCAAAATGTCGTGTGAAACGCAATCAAAAGCCTTCGACAAGTCGCAAAGAGAAATTGCTATGCGATTGCCGCGTTCAAGCCCCTCAATCACCTCGCTCACAACATTAAATACCGCGTTCGTAGTAGAACGAGCACTTCTGAATCCATATTGTGAGTTGCTAAAGTAATTATTTGACTCAAAATAGGAATAAAATTGTTGTTTGATAACTTTTTCAATCACTTTCCCAAAGGTAGAAACAATGCTTATGGGTCTGTAATTGTCAGTTTTTGAGGAATCACCTTTTTTGTAGATTGGTAGTACTTTTGAGTATTTTAGTATTTCTGGAAATACTCCAGTTGATAGAATTAAATTAATAAGATGAGTGAAAGGTGTTAAAATTATTTGGTAAGTTTCTTTTAAAATTTTGCTATTAATTTCGTGAACGTCCCTACAATTAGAATTACTAAGAGACTTTATTATTTGAGAGACCTCTTCTTCCAGAACGGGACGAAAAAAAAAGGACTTGCTCGGAGAAGGATAATTTCTGTAATTGACGAGGACATCGACGTTAATACTGGGAAGAGATGTAATTATATTCTCTGCAATTGTAGTAAAAAATTGATTCATTTCGTCTGGAGGTAGATCAGGTTGTACCGAACTGGATCTTGTGTAGTTTCTTTCAAAATTTACTATTTTCCAGCAGTCTCTAGGTTTATTATTGGAATTAGTAATAAAATTACAGTAAGCTGACTTTTTAGCAATTTTCAATTGCCGATTATATTCAACTTTTTGTTTTTTATATACTTTGAACAAATCGGGATCCTTAGTGGCATCTGCAATGTGTTTAACAAGAGAAAGATTGGATCTGTAAGACCTTAATTCATTATTAAACCATTGCACAGGTGTTTTTTCAGCCATTTGTCGTACTTTTTTTAGTGGAAAATGTTTTAATATTAAATTGTTATAAGTTTCGGTAAGAAAGACTGTTAAAAAATCAGGATCATTATTAATATCATAGAAAAAGTCCATATTTGTACTAGCTAGCGCACGTTTAAGCTTCTGTAAACCAGAAGAAGTAATAAACCGCTGAAATGTTTGATAAGTGTCAACAACTTTATGCTCAGAGTCAATAAATAAAAACTGAGCTCGATGGTCAGAAAAACAAGGTTCAAATACGCCCACTCTGTAGATAGTTTCAGAAAAATTTGTCATAATGTTGTCGATGCAACTACTGGACTGGGATGTGATTCTAGTATAATCGTTTATAGTTGTTTTTAAACCAAAAGATGTTAATAGATTTTGAATATCAAAAAAAGGTTCTGATTCAAGTTTAAAATTTATATTAAAATCACCAAGTATGATAAGTTTGTCTGCTTTACTAAGCAAGGATGTTATGACATTTTCAAAATTCACCAAAAATAAGTCAAAGTCACCCTTACCCGATCTGTATACAGTTAAAATATTGGTTTTTATTGAAGGTACATAAATTGCACAAAACTCAGAACTTTGCTCTACATTATATTCATTTAGATTAAGAGAGGAATACATAAGATTTTCTTTTACATAAATTGCAACTCCGCCTTGTTGTGAGTTATCGTGGTGATAAAATTTTCGATACTAATCACGTTTATTGAAAAATTATATGCAGCAATTCCAAATATTTTTCATCAGTAAATTATTCTATGACTTGTTCATTATTTTGTTTTATTTCAATATGTTTTTTTTTATTTTTCAGGTAAGCGATGACTAAGATTAGAACAGAGAGTCATATTGGCGGTATGTATAGCCTGATATTTAAAATTATGTTAGTAATAAAATGACTGACTAGAGGCTTAAATTGCTTAAATATTTCCTTTCACTGTGATATTAGGAACCTTTTATTTTACATTAAACAACTTATTACCATCAGGTATCAAACTATAAAACTATGTCGTAAAACAACAGCAATGAAGTAACATAACTCAATGAACTCTCTTGGTGGCTCGATGATAAAAAACTTACTGAACGTAAAAATTCAGGGGTCGTGAGTTCTGATCCGACCGAGATTGGAATTTTTACTAAAAAAAACTCTTCTTTTTCATATAGGTACTCACCTGAGGTACCGCAGTCGTTCGGATGCAATACGCGATTCTTTGTAAGGACAATGAAGCCGACTTTACTGAGTATCACTCAATACACATACTAAAACATACACAATGTAGAATAAGGCAATTGGTCGCAGGATGAGAAGAAAACCATAACTCAGTTTATGACGACTAACAACATCAAAGATTTTAAAGATTTTTTGTACTCGGCCTGCTACAGCTTTTATGGCGTTGCAAACAATGATTCTGTGTACAATAAGCTAATTGGCAGCAGTATGACCACTTTATAACAGACGGCTTCCGAAAAAAATGTTCAGCCGTTATTTCCGCATTTTCTCAGCATCTACACGCTTTTTCCACTGAATCTCTCATATTACTGGTTATCTGGGTGAGCCACGTCCAGTGATAATACTTGCAGTTATCACTGGTAAAGAGTATTTTTGGGTAGCGAGTAGAAGTTTGTAACAGGTTTTTTTGCTTTCCCAAATATTTTCTAAGTAAGCTGTAATAAGTTTATTTTCCAAGGTTTGCCAATCTTCTATAATGCAGCTGGAATACCGCAGATTTTTTACTTTGGCTGCAGTATCTTACACAGTATATGTTTACATTGGTCAGATCTGCTTCTACGTTGGATTCGGCGTTATCTATTTTTTTTTTTTGACTTCCAGTACCATGCCAGCATAGGTAAATTTGCGTGACGTGGTAGCTGGAACATCTGATGTGTTGAATAGAAAGGAAAACAGAACTGACCGTTGTGTTAGGTCATTTACAGACTTCTGAATGTTCTAGTTTTTCCATTAAGAGTAAGTCACATGCGTAAGATATGCGTAAGAGTAAGTAAATCCAGCTTGTTCTGGAGGAATATTTGGGTTTGTACATTGAGAAGTAATTTTTGCAACATTGCAACATACTAGCGATTGGCCTCTAGCTCTCAGGTAATGCAGAGTCGCTTCCAGGTTAAGGCAGTTTCTGTGTAATCATTAATTGGTTGTAAAATTCAAGAAGCCACTTACGTGTTTTTGGCCCTATGTGTTTTATAAATTCGGAATACATTTTGCCAGCTCCTGTGGCTTTTCGACATTGCATTAAGTTTAATGCGTGTGCTCGTTCGTCAGATTATGTGAGCTTAATAATTGGGTAGGCTTTGTTGTTGTATAGCCTTGATTTTTTTAAATTGATAACGAACTTCTCTCTTATGGTTTTAGGACAGTGACTATGCGTTTGGCTATGTCTTTCAGTTTGGGGGGCTATAGAGTTTGTTCTAGAACTTTTTAAACTAGAATTAATTTTTCTAAGAAGGTTCAATACAGTGAGGCCACTGTGTGTGAGAAATTAAGATTTCCTAGAGTTTTTCTCCAGCTTGTAGGTCTTGCTATATTTAGAGCTTCTATGAATTGTTCGCCAGTATAGGGATCTTCCGATTGTCCACACTTGTCAAGTAGTTCTTTATGTTCATCATTCCAGCATGAAATGTAAGATTTGGTTGCTTCACGTGGAATGTGCTTTTTCGCGCAGTTAATCAGAAGCGCTGTTTATGCATCTACGTCTTTCATAATTTTCCACCTCTGGCTGAACATATTTAAAATCATTTTCTAGTTGATGTTGAAAATCTAGAATTTTGAAAATTACATTTTGGTAACGGAATTGGGTTAATAATGGGAATTATTGTGCCCTGACTTATAACTATTAGCATATGTTGGCATATGTTGTAGCCCCTTTGCCTTAAAACTCAGCCCATTCGACCAGTTGTTCCTCTTGTACGTGATATTGGTGGTATTTCCATGCAGACTCTCTCTTAACCTTCTCTCTTTCATTTTTGGACATAGACCTCAGCCAACTCCTTCGATCGATCTTTATCCTGATCAACATACTTCCAATTTGTAACGGCTATTCTTTTGATGTCGTCCACCCATCTCATCTGTAGTCTTCTTCTTGGTCGTCTACTGTTGTAAGGTCTCCAATGTTGTACTGTGGAGTTCCAACGTTGGTCTTTTTGTCTAGCAGTGTGACCTGCGAAGCTCCATTTATAGTTATGCAGACTACTGGTTGTTAAAGCCTCCAGTCTATGAGGAAAAGTTGGAAGCACATATGGTGACCATCCAACATTCGGTGGTTTGTACATGTTGAAAATGGTTATTTCATTTTTTTTACCGCAAGTATGAAAATTTATTGTGTCGAGAAAGAGTGAACTGTGTCTGCTATAATAATAACTAATAGGTAGCAATACCGTGATGAGCATCGTTAAGTGAGGTTAACAGTTCATATCCAGATATTTGGCCGCTAGTGCTTAATTGGACGTTCGTCGGTAGTATGTATTTCTTTGACTGTAACAACGACATTTTTTTCTTGCTTTGGCTGACGCCTTCAAAATTTATTTGACATATTCGGATTGTTGGTCTTATTGTCACATGAGTCTTGTCAGTTTTTTTCGTTACATTGCGTCGCTAGGAAATCTACGGGTCCAGCGATCCTTGGAGTTATATACGATTAAAGACTCACAATTTGCAGACTTGCAGAGTTTTTAGTAGTGTTTGGCACATAATCGTACATATCACCTAATATTTCTGAATGTTTTCAAGAACGTATACGAGCGAATACGAATGTAACTGTCAGATATAATACAAGCTGCCAAATTGTTAATTTCAGAGCACCATCTTATTAATAAACCTGTTGGGTAGTTGTTTTTTAAGTATATTCATGCCACAGTGTTCATTTCCGTAAACGGATAACACGTGAGAAAATTACTTATAACTTTTCAACCTAAAATGTCAATTATATCCTCCTGTCGTGCTTACTATAAACACACAAACCACATACATTGTCCTACTAAATTAATATCGTATCCGTCACCCCAAATCCAACCAAAACAATCCGCCAAGCGAAGTATTCATCGGGGGGCGAACGACCGAAAAGCACAAGCGCGGTTATTTGTATATTTGCTTCCCCTTTTAACTCTTTAACAATCTCCATATAATATATAATTAATAGGACGAAGGATAGCTCATTTAACAGCCGTAATTAAATAGCTATCCAGTTTACCCCTGAGCGATTCCCGTTTTTTGGTATTTAATTACACATATTCAGTTTGTTTAAGTACAGTTTCCTGCCACAGTGCCTGATTACGTATAATAGTAATTATATTATTATAATTATTAATGGTATGTTCCGTATCAGTTTGGTAATTAACAGGGCTGTTTGATTCTACAAATTTTGATTATGATTCTACGTATTTCTCGAGACTAATTTTGTATAATGTGTAATACTGTTTTTTTAGTTTGGCCATTTTGTTATACGGAAAAATATCAAGTTTGAAAAAATATAGGTATCTTAACCACTGGATTTTAATAATTGTCGAACCTTGTAATAATAAAGGCTCAGTGATTAAAGGCTGCTTTTTTGATTAAAATGCTACTCCAGTCGTCAGAGGCGAAAATGCCATTCAACCTCTAAAAATCATACAAACAAGCTGAATTTTGCCGAGAATATTAATTTTGGGACCCCAAAAAAGATGCAAAAAAGTTATCCACTTTTACCTCCGGGCATCCCCCTAAAAACCACCTCGTATGGGGGTAAAAATGCAAAAAACTCGATTAACCAAGAATCCGTACGTCGTAGAAAAAAATATTTTGAATAAAAAATGTAGCTGAGATAATTTTAAACAAAAATGTTCATTAGCACTTTTTGTGTAGAATTAACCGTTCTCTCAAAAATAACGCTTGAAGCGATCATCGATTTTGAATGTCAGTTACGCGAGCCAATTCAATATTCAATAAAATTTGTATCAGCTCGACGGTAAAAATTCCATATCTTCTGACTCAAGTGCTCTATCGACAAAAATCAATATGCGTTTTAAAGGTAAAGAGTTCAGTTTTGGTATGCAATTTTTGTATTTTGTCGTAAGTCAACTTAGATTTTATAAAAGTGGTAAAGAAATATACGTGGCGCGATTTTTGCCATTTTTTATGATTTTCATGAGATCAGTACAATGTATCCCTTATATTGACTGGCCACTATAAAGTTTCGATTACTAGAGCTTAACCTTCAAAACCTATAGTATGAAATTTAAGTTTTGAGTTTTGGCAACAAATGTGAGGCATTGAAATATGCTTATATAACGCTGGATTTTTGTTAAAAATTATCTCAGCTACATTTTTTATCTGAAATTTTTTTTTCTACGGCATACAGATTCTTGGTAAATCGATTTTTTTGCGATTTTTTAGCTTGTTCGTATGATTTTTAGAGGTAAACTCTCTGATGACTGGACTATGATAAACGATAATGATATAGAAATACAAGTACATACGCCAATTATAATTACATGAGTGTAAACTGGCTGAATGGTGAATTGTTCACAATGCTTGAATAGCTTATTAAAGCAGTAGCAAGGTGGTGTTTTGCAATAAAACGTTTAGGGACCCAAAGTTAACTGAGATGAATTGACTAGAGGTACTTACTCTAGAAAAGACGGGTAGCTGTGGTCAAATACGTCTAACGAGGGCTAGTTTCAAGCAATTCGTCCCGTGTACAGGCAGGTAAAGATAAAGTTAAGTACTGTCGATAAGCACCAGAAACATAACAATACAGATAGTCGATTACACCAATTAAAGACAGCCGCATCAACAAAATACGTCGCGTAGTGCAACAGGTTATCCTAAACACAACAACATAGGCAAACAGAATCGAAACCATGTCTATAATAATAAAGGATAATTTAAATGAGCGGGACAGTTATAAAATAGATAGATAGCTAATATAAACAAATAAAGTCACCGCCCCATCTCGACTTTGTTATTCAGGGGCAGAGATGAAAGTGAGCTAGTCTCGAGTTATTTAGTTAGGGCATTGATTTTTTTCAGAGTGTGAGTTTCGGTGCTTAAGATTAGCCCCAAATATGGGTTAAGCACAGAGAACCGTTTTGAATCAAAGCGGCTTTTTTAGAAAGCGGGACATTTGTCGCGGGAGAGCACAGCGGTATACAACATGAATAGGTTTGGCAAATATGAATTTCTTAACTTGAAAAAGGGGCAAGGAATTTAATAAATAAGTTCTTGGGAGATAAGGGTCTTACGGACACAATGCGATGCCAAAATTCAGTAATTAAGAAATCGAGGATATAGCGCCCCATGGATTTGTTAGCCATGGGCGTAGCAAAAAAAGTTTGGAATGAAATAATTATGTGATACATTGGACATGCTTCAATCTAGTTCCTTTCATATCTTGATATTACTAATTATCAGTAGATATATATTCAAGAATATCGGCGAAAGTAGGCATATTTATTGCACTCCACATTTTCAAGTTATTCTATCCAACATTTTACACCCTGTAGATCCCCCGTTGAAATATTTATGGCAAGATCGCGCACACTGCAATCTTTCAACTTTCATTTTTTTAGACGACGTCGATCTGGTGGTCGATCCCTAATGCCTTATAAATTGCATAACATCGTCGTGTTCATCTCGTACGGGACGGTTAGGGAATCAGATTTCTTCCTTTTTCACTTTGCTCTGTAGTTGTACAGAGAGAAAAATGAGCTTTAAAGTTTATGTTGATAGTTTGCGTTCCGCTGAGTAGTCATATATTTTCCTTGTTTCGAAAATCCTGGCGGGAGTGCTGTTTCAGGATAATTGGAAAATGGAGTAACAAAAAGCCGAATACTCCGGTTTTTTGTATTATATATTTAGTTATTTTCAACAATTTGCATACTAGCGTTTCGTTTAATATTTAAAGTTAATATTTTTATGTTTAATTTATTACTTTAATAACAAAACCTATGAAGGCTGTTTTAGATTTGTAGACCAAATTATTTTATGCTGCTATCATTTGGCACCTCTACCTGTGGTTTAATTAGAACTCTTCATCATTTTAAGTCCTTTTCTATAGTTTATAATAGCAATAATTATATTATAAGTTCATCTGTTCCCCAAAAGTAACCCTTTTTTTTCTATCTAATCAGCCAAGAACATTTATCTTTAGACATAGGCCTCTCCTCATTTCTTTTAGAGTTCATTATGTTATTAACAAGCAGATTTCTATCCAGAACACGAAGCAGTGACAGAACTTCTTCTAAAGATTTGTTCCTGTCTTCTTGTGATGTTGGCGACCATATTGTTTATGTTTGTGTTCTTATTAATGATCAGTTAATCAACAGTTTAGTTCTTCGCTGCATTTGTAACATATTTCTACAACATTATCCATCATTTCTTAAAACCCCTCGCACTATCTGCCAGCAATACGGTAAGCAATCAAGCAAGCAATTTGATTTAACCCAGCCTGAGAGATTTGTACACCCTTTGAAATGACATTCGGCTGTTACAATTCATTGGAGCGAGGTGTATTAATCCATGTAAACAGGAACCACTCCACCGCACTTCAATGCTCCAATCCAATAGCAATCTGATGCGCGATAGGGGCACAACTATCAGTTAAATGCTCTTCGTGTGGAAGTCCTGCGTACAAGAACTCCAACACAGTTTCCTAGCCCGATCAATGCAGGCTAGTGTGAGGTGCTTTTGCCTGCTGTATTCTAGTGACATATCATCGAACTATCATTCGTACCTAGATTTTGAGGTTTTTGTTAATTCTTTTGTAGGCTTGCACCTGTTGTTTTTTCGTTTTTTATATTTTTTTGTAAATTTTTTTGAAATAAAAATCAAATTGATCAAATTATAAATCACTTATAAATCATATTAATGGACGTTCCACAGTGCTATAAATGTCGTCGTTCTTAGAGCTTCCAACTTATCTGCTGTATTACGCGTTTGCCAGTATCTGTTGTTTTGGACGTTTGTGCTTCCATCGATGGTACACGTCGTGTGTAATAATCTCTCTCAATATCGGGCTTGGGTGGTTTTCCAGTTCTGCGAACTTTACTCTGGATTTTTCGACCATCGTTTTTGTGCGTTATTTACTTTTTCTGCCTGAAAGTCCTCTTATTGCAGCTCTGGCTATTGCTGCTTTTTGTACTGTTGCATCTGCATGATTTTTGAATGATAATCCTTGGTCCTTTGTAACTCTCAGATATTTAGCATCTCTTTTCCATTCGATGATTGTTTTACACCATAAGTTCTGGGTTCTCCCTTCGATTTTTGAAGAGGACAGCTTATATTTTTTTGTTTTTCGGAGTTGATGGCTATCTTCCATTTTATGCTCCATTCTTCTATGTTGTCTAGTGTTGTTTGTAGATTATTTATCGGTATGTCGATGTTTCGCCGCAATCGCTTTGTCGTCGACCTAAAGGCTAAGGAGTGTTTCTGGTGTTCTTGGAACGTAGGCGGTATATATTGTACACGAGTTTGGATAGGACTTGTCCTATTCACGGTTGCTCAAGTACGAAGTGACCAGTCTCGTCATGGCCTCACTGTATCCGTATCCTCTAATTTTGAATGTTAACCTTTATGCCAGACTCTGTCGAATGCTTGAATGCTTTGCTTACATCCAGGAAGGCTGCTCCTGTGTATTGTCTATCATTAAATCCGACTGTTATGTACTCTGTTAGTCTAAGCACTTGTAGCTCGTTGGAATGGTCGGCTCCGAAGCCGAACTCAGTTTCAGAGCAATACGGTATCGTCTGCATATCTAATATTGTTTGGTTGATGTCGATCAGTTTTCCTTGTGTTATTTTGTCAAATGCCTTCTCGAAATCGATGAAACATAAAAACAGGTGGCATCTCTGGCTCTCTGCATTAGAACTTGCGAACTGAAAAGTGTTTTCCTCCTTCTGAGTCCGCTCTGAATCCAAATTGTTCTTCACTTGGTCTGCTTCTAATTTGGTGTATATGCGCGAGTGAATGATATTAAGGAGTACGTGGCTCATCAAACTAATTAATCTATGCCCTTCACTTTGCCTAGCGTTGGTATTTTGGGAAGTGGAATGAATATTGATTGTATCCGA
Organism: Diabrotica undecimpunctata; assembly: GCF_040954645.1. NCBI lineage: Eukaryota > Metazoa > Arthropoda > Insecta > Coleoptera > Chrysomelidae > Diabrotica > Diabrotica undecimpunctata. The sequence goes on along the minus strand of NC_092803.1, from coordinate 44,653,846 downwards.
TCTTTTGGTAATTGACCAGTCTCATATATTTTGTTGAAGAGCTTAGTAATAACTGTGATCTGGTGTTCCTCTAATAGATAGTTTTAAAATTTCACCATGCACTTTATCAGGTCCTGGTGATTTCCCATCTTTAAACTGTTTAATGGCCATTGTTACTTTTTCGTCTGTTATTTCTGAGACATAGGGATTGTCTATTCCAGTTGGTCTTCTTGCTGTATATTTGAATAATTATTGCATATATTCTTTCCATTTTCTTAATTTGTCTTTAATTGTAGTTAAAATCTGGCCTTCGATGTCTACAACTATGCCGGTATTGCATTGTTTTCTGGTGTTCTGTATGTCTTTAATCTTTTTGTGCATGGTTACAAGCTCCATTACCCTACTTGCTGTGGGCGGACTTGTGCTATATGGGGGAAGCATAACCACAGGCAGGGAAGCAAAGAGCTAGTGCTGTTATTTTAACGACTTGCCACTCTTGCCACATTTTCTGCCACTCACTTTTATTTTAGTTTATAACGCAGTGTTGTCTGTAAGTTAGATATATTGAGATATACGTGAGATACGCTCAGGTAATTCAAGTAGTGGCAAAGCTCTAGTGGGCTTTTCGGGATGACATCCGAGAAGACATCTACGCCTGGATATGTATTGTGGATAGAATTTCGGAACCAAATCAATTTGGTTATTATGATTCTCTCATGTTCAACAACTACAACCATGTTCGTTTCTTGACAGAATTAAATCAGCCTTTCTCCTCTTTCGTTTCTTATGCCAAGATCATAATGTCCTAACAACATTCTCGCCTGTACTTTGATGTATTTTGGCGTTAAAATCGGCCATGATAACAGTTAGTTCATGTTTTTTTTTTTTTAATTAAAGAACTGCAGACCCATAACCCTGAACTGAACGTTATGTTTAAACTACTAACTAAAATTTTAATGACTTCTATATTAGACAACTACCAGTCACGGGAGCAAGCTGCCGTATATAATATAATAGAGCATTAGGCAATAATAAATACCTTAAGAACGAAATATTTGATTATAGCTATACCTATAGAGCTAATATCTAATATATGCGACAAAGCAACAACACCCGTCAAGCTTATGGAACAAACTGAGCCAATCAAAATAAACTGGGAAGTCAGACAAGGAGTCACCATGTCACTACAACTGTTTTATTAAGCGCTCGAGGACATATTTAAAAAAATAGACTGAGGAAACTGTGGTATTTATAATAAACGGTCAATAACTTAACCATTTGCGATATGTTGATGACATCGTGCTCATCATCTTCTTCTTAGCCTTCTGTCGTCCATGTTTGGACATAGGCCTCTCCCAACTCCTTCCATCTGTCTCTATCCTGAGCAACATATTTCCAATTTGTTCCGGCTATTCTTTTAATGTCATCAACCCATCTCATCTGTGGTCTTCCTCTTGGTCGTTTACTTTCGTAAGGTCTCCAATGTTGTATTGTAGTATTCCAACGGTGGAATTTCATTCCAACGTTCCACGTTCCATCGTGGTCATATCTAGTAAAAAAAAAATGACAAAAATTAATTGAAGAGTTAAATAACGAATCAAGAAAAATAGGATGAAAGATGAACTGTGATAAAACTAAAACTATGACCAACCAATAGTTCTTAGTAAACATAATATTCTACAAACATTTAAAATCACTTTTTATCTTTTTGTCTATCTATTTTGTCTGTCTTTCTCAGATCAAATTTCTTTTTAGCTCCAACATTCTTAAGATATAAAAAATCCATAATACCACCACCACCGTAGCAATAAATTTTCTTCATTTTGATTTATACGTTGTTTCCAGGCTTGCTTGCCTTGCCGTGCATTTTTACGGAATCTCCTTTTTTACGTCCTTAAAAGCAGCGTTCTCTTTTCGAATTGTTTTCGCTGTCCGGTCTTTTTACATTTATCTGTACTTTTCTTGCTAAAAATTGTAATTTTGGATCACTCCGTAGTTTTAGTTGTAGTTTGAATCTCTCTCGCCTTTCACAAGGTCATACTAAAAGGATTTTAAACGGTTCCAGTTGTTGGTTGGGTAAATAGAACTCCCCGTTATGAAATGTCAGAGGAATTTCTTGTAGAATATCTCAAGACATAATCCCCGCGTTTCGCTGAATACTATGCTGCTTTGTCCTTAATCCTTTACTCTATTTCAAGTACTAGGGACACTCCGCATTCTTTATTTATATAAAGCTGAGCTTTTGTAATAAGATAATGTTTTAGTGAATAATCTACCGTACTAATAAGTAGGAAATCTTACTTAAATACCAAAATCCTTATATTACAATATAGCCTCTTAATACAAATAAAGAGCAGTATTAAGTTAAACTTATTACTTACTAATCGTTTTATGTATTTTTCTATTGTATGTTTTGAATATAGTTTCAAGCCATACTATCTTATTTAGACAGCACGTTTTTAAAGTAGTCTGATCTCAATTACTTTTCCTGTCTTTTATTCTTATAGTAAATAAGAATATTTTATTTGATTATTGCTACTTTGATTCGTTTTTCGTTCGTTTATGTCTAGATTTTAAAATTTTATACACATTTACCTTTCCATTAATCTTTGCGATTTTGTCAATAATTCTCTTTGCAATTTTGCTATGTAAGATTCAGTTGAAACTTCTGCTAACCATTCCTGACAAAAAAGCTATAGACTATCCGATCCACGACCCACGAGCTGTTTATCGTGAGATATATTAGCTATAAAATATTATTTTATTAAATTAAAATAATATACGACGACAATTTTCATAGAACTATTTATTGCTTAACTATACATGTTTACAGAACTGAGTGTCGAATGCTACTACTAAAAATACATTACAAAACGTATAACAGAAGCCCCTAGGGGAGGAGGGTCGTTTCTAAAAACTATAAGATTTTAACTTTTGGAAATAACGTACACTACAAATTTATTCATATTGTCCTTATCAGAACCATCTACAGACGCAGCGACTGCGACAACAAGAGCCGACGGATTTGCCGGGTACCTACTTTCTTATGGGAGGGTTTAATCTACAAACTTTCACCAGAAATATGTAAAACTGACAAACATTTTAATCTTTTAATAGATTTCTGGAAGCTAATTTACCAAAACTTTAAGAATTACCTATATGAATCTAAAATAATAAAATAAAATCGACAATAACATGAAGTAAATTATAATGAGACGGAACACTATCTACTACTAAAAAGCGTAGTTACTCGATGGGTAAAAGCTTAGTGCTAGAATAGTAAAAATTTCGAATATTAGTTCTTTAGAAATAAGTAATTAAATAGTAAAATAGACAGAGATAATAAAATATTTAAAACTTTTCATAATAATTGACTGACGGCGAATTAATAATAACTGACTATCAGTTTTATCAAATCAAAATGTAAAGGGCTGTGTGTAAATTATATTATTAATTAAATTGATGTATTTAATTATTATTGTGAATTAACACATAAACAATTTAAACTGGTAGTAACATGGCAGATAAAAGCGAAAAGCTTTAATATCTACATTTTAAAAATGAACACGTTTGTTTTCGTTAGCATTAACGTATTTTTATACATATTGGTATACACTTTTTTGAAATACGTTATTTAAAATCCCAATCTTTTTGATTATTAGCACCAAACATTGAACGGTATTGACAAATAGGTCTTTCGACTATTGCGGATTGCGGCAAATATGAGCTTTCTTAATAACCAAGATTTTTATTAATTCTTGCCATAATTCTGATTCAAAATTTCGTCCTTGATCAGAATGTAATTCTAACGGAACTCCATCTCTTGATACGACGTGTGTTATAAATGCTTTTGCTATTGTAGTCACTTCTTGATAATGAAGGGATGCAATTTCAGGCCATTTTGAAAAATAATCCATTGCGACCATTAAGTACTTGTTTCCTCTCTTTGTCATCGGAAGTGGACCAAGAATATCCACTTTAAATCGTTCAAAAAGCTCGCCCGAAAAACATTGTGTCATTTTACCACGACTTTTTACTCTAAGGCTTCTACCGTTACAAAATCGCCTTTCTTACACCAATCTTCTACATCTCGGCGACAATTGATATACTTAGTAAAATCTGTCTCAAACCCTAACCAGTATTCTTTTAGCTCCAAAATGTCCTCCAGAAAGGCTGCTATGAAGTTCTTGCAACATACTTTTAATGTCTGATTTTGGCAGTACCACTTGTTGAACAGTACGTACTCCATCGGGACTTTCCCACTTTCGAAATAATAGGCCATTGGAAAGATAGAGATTTCCGTTGAGCCCAATAAACCTTTATAGTTCCAATGTATTTGGTTATTTCCTGTCAAATAGGTCTACTTCATTTTTAAGCCATTATCGTATGACTCTGAAGTTAGTATCTTTCTTTTGACTCTTTTTAAGGTTTTCGAGGGCAGTCTTACCATTACCTTCTTCTTGTTCAACTGTGCTCCTCCGGAGACTTACTTCTTCGGTTACATTCTCTTTTTCTTTAAGCAGACACTGACTTTGAACCTGTAATTCATTCTGTAAGGAGTTCTTGTAATTTTTTATTTAACAGTCTGCAAAATTTACTCCTGTTCTCTTAACTTTTCTATTTCATTTTTACTAATCGCTAGTTGCTACTTCAGATTCCAAAGTATCTTTTTCCTTTCAGCAGTCAGTTATTGGAAATCGATTTTATAGACACCTATATATACTAGTATTTCTAGTGAGTCTATATGACGGACTTCTAAATGTCGATCTGGCCGACCTTCTGACCTCATTATTTGGTTCTTTCTGTCCTTGTCTGCCATCGAGTTTTCAATCACCATAGATAATTGCATGATCTATATTTTTTGTCTGGTGTATTTTTATGATAAAACTTACCGTTTGCTGACATTCGTACCAATTGTGTCCTTAACATTCGTACCAATTTTAGCTCTATGCGAATTTTTGTAACCTTGAATATCTATCTTGACCGGGCTAAACCGTGATAAATAGATAAATTCTTTTAAAGTTCTAAAATGTTTTTTATGTGTATGATAAATAAATAACTTACAAAAAGCAGTTTCAACAACTCTAAGATCGAAGTCAGTTGATTAAATTTTTAAAATACCACAAAGAAGATCGTTTTGTTCCGTTGAATAAAGTAAACTATTTTCTCAGCAGCAGGATATTTCGTGGGTACGTGGTTTTATAACAGCCGAGAAAAAGTCGATTTGCCAATTTAAACTGTACTGGATTTTATGTTCTTTGTTCGGATCGTAAATTTCTTGAATTTTCCGGCAATTTTGTTAGAAAATTTGCTAGGCTGACATTAAATTAAGAATGCAGCTTATAATTTACGAATGATTTTAATAAAATTCTGCAAATACATGTAAATCTGTCTTGTTTTTCGAAGTTACTTAATCAAGTAAACAATATCTGCAAATTATATAAGAAGGATCGGGAAAACCAAAAAAAAAACATTTAAGAGAATTACTTACGTAATCAATTGCATTATAATTATTATGAACTCAAAGTGCTCAAATAACAAAAGTTAATTATGTAAATTCTGTCGCTTAAAATAATATATAGAGGATTAAATTCTAAGCAACTTTTTCTCTATACAGTTTTTTCAGAAAGTCGATACTGTTTGAGCTATTTATGGTTGAAAACATGCAATTTTCATTGAAAAAAGTCACGTTTTTATCTGTTTTTCATGAATAACTCAAAAATGTACCTATGATAGAAAAAGGATGTAAATTATAAATTAAGCTTATAAAGAAGAATGAGATTCATTTTTTACAAGATATTTTACATACATTACAAAGTGAGATATCGTCTGTGAATTGAGACATTTTTTTGCAAATATTTGGATCGATGTATTCAACGTTAAATTGTGAGAAAAGGGTTAATTTTTCTGAGATAATGATATTACAGTTTTTTTTAGTCCATGAAAAGATCTTTTAAAATGAGAGATACAAAAAGTCATGTGCTTGTAAACTAAGTAAGTTAGAGCTTTTAAAAGATGGACTCTTTGAATATTTTAAGAAAAAGAGCGCAGTATACTTAACTTAATATCCACTAAAATGAAAATTTATCGTTTTCCTTGTACATTACATTTTATTTTAGTGTTCTTCATTAGATCCAGGAGTTTGACTGGTTTAAAATGCATTATTTTGAACAAATTTATATTAAAAAAATGTATTTAAAAATTGCTTTATAAAAGGTATATATTTAATATATTTGTGCTTTGTGGATTTTAGTAAAGCATTTGACAATGTCAATCATGAACAATTGATAGATATTCTGCGAAAGACAGGTATTGACGACAAGGACATTCGAATTGTGGCAAACCTATACTGGGGTCAAACAGCAAGAGCAAAAATTGGCAACGAACTCACTGAAAGTGTGCAGATCAAAAGAGGTGTCCGTCAGGGGTGTATATTATCCCCACTCGTATTCAATATTTATTCCGAAGAAATATTTAACAAATGTATGGAAAATGCAAATGAGGGAATAAAAATAAACGGCGAGTTAACGAACAATATAAGATATGCCGACGACACGGTGATCCTTGCCAGTACCGTAGACGAATTACAGCAGGTAATGGAAAGAGTTTATTCAGTTAGTGAGGAATACGGCCTGAGCCTCAACTTCAAGAAGACAAAGTGGACGCTGATAAGCAGGAAGCAACAGCCTACTCGACAGTTACGGATAAGTAACATACTAATTGACCATGTAGAATCTTATGTGTACCTTGGCACCAACGTAAATGCAAAATGGGAACAGGCCACAGAAATTAAGGCGAGAATAGAACGAGCTAGAGCAGCATTTAGCAATATGAAAAATCTCCTCATAAGCAGGGATTTGTCTCTTCCCCAAAAAATACGTCTAGTTAAATGCTACATTTTTCCGATCTTACTGTATGGTGTGGAGGCCTGGACGCTGACGGAGACGCTCACGAGAAAACTAGAAGCATTCGAAATGTGGGTGTACCGACGTATTCTTCGTATATCCTGGACCGAACATGTCACCAACATAGAGGTAATTCGAAGAATCGGAAAGGAGAAAGAAATCGTGAATACAATTAAACAAAGAAAGCTTGAATATCTAGGCCACATATTGAGACACGATAAGTGCCATCTACTGCAATTGATTGTCCAGGGAAAAATAGACAGTAAGCGAGGGCCAGGCAGGAGAAGACATCGGTCGAACTATTCAGAAGCGCCGCATACAAGATCCGAATGAAGAAGAAGAAAGGAATTTTTAAATAAATTTTTTGTGATACATGGTATACAGCCAGCTACAGAAATTTAGTTTCCTTGTGAAATTTATATTAAATTGCATCAACCATTTTGAAAATTTCTAAAAAATTGTCCTTTTTATCAAAATAACTTAAAAAAGGCAGCCACAATATATAACAATAGGAGAATACAACATTGAGGGGGTAAAAAACTTTATATACTTGGGATCCCTAGTCACGTCTGATAATAACGTTGCGGAGGAAGATCGGTCAGATAGATCAGATAGATCAGATAGGAAAGGCAAGAACGGTCTTTAACAAAATGAGCGCCATCTTCAAAAGTCACAACATATCCCTGGATACAAAAATGAGACATTTGAGATGCTATGTTTTCTCTGTGTTGTTGTACGGGGCGGAGGCATGGACGCTTACAGACACCACTATTAAAAAACTTGAAGCATTTGAGATGTGGCTTTATAGAAGAATGCTGAGAATATCATGGACAGCAAGGATCACGAACAAGGAAGTTCTAGAAAAAATGAAGAAGGAACCAGAGATTGTGTTTACGATCAAACGCATAAAATTGCAATATCTGGGACACGTTATGAGAAATCAGCACCGTTACTCCCTGCTGCAGTCTATATTGCAAGGTAAAGTCAAAGGTAAGCGAGGACCCGGTAGAAGGAGAATATCATGGCTGCGGAATTTAAGAACATGGTTTAAGAAAACCTCAACGGAGCTGTTTCGAGCCGCAGCGAGCAAGGTCATGATTGCCAATATGATTTCCAACATCCGAAACGGATAGGAACCAGAAGAAGAAGAAGAAGATCAGATAACGTCGCAAGGAAAACAAAATGCCAAATATATAAAACCCTAATAAGACCGGTACTCACATATGGCTCAGAAACCTCACTAAAAGAGAGGAAACGTTGTTAGCCACGTTCGAAAGAAAAATCTTGCGACACATATATAAGGGCACAAAAGAAAACGGAATATGGCGAAGAAGAAACAACTCTGAACTATACAAAATATACCAGGATCCGAATATTATAATATTCATTAAAATAGGACGGCTACGGTGGATAGGACATGTAGAAAGAATGAAAGAAGGCGAAATACCAAACAAAATATTCAAACAAATGCCAGTAGGAAAAAGAACAAGAGGAAGACCGAAGCTGAGATACTTAGAACAAATAGAAAATGATATAACTACCTTAAAAATAAAAAACTGGAGAAAAAAAAGCACGAAACAGATCAGAATGGAGAAGAATCCTGGAACAGGCCAAGACCCAAAAAGGGTTGTCGAGCCAGTGATGATGATGAACCTAAAATATATACGTAAAAAATGGTGGAGTGCAAAAATTTAGTTCTTTTTTCAATAAATATTTTCGTCTTTTACAAACTTGTGTACCGCAAAAAACAATGGAGATATCACCGATTAAAATGTCTTGGTGTGAATACCTCCTGTTTCGAGTTCTTCAAACCTTAATTTTTTAAAAATGAAGGGTATTTTGGCTTTCTAATGAACCTAGCCTTGTAGCCCTTGAAATTACCATTCAAATGGCTATGTACACATATAGATCAAAGCTTGAAAATTAACTGACTTATTGAAGAAAAATCAATGATATATTTGGGAGATAATTTTGGAGCCTGAAAAATATATAGTTTGGTAGATGAATATCTCGGCACCAACAAATAGTATTGAGCGCTTTGTACTGTTATTAACATAGGGGGTAGTTTCTAAGGGCTAAAAAAGTTGCAACCAAAGAAATAAGGTTTCGTAAGCCAGGAACAAATTATTGTTGATTTAAAGATCAACAGATCTTTAAATCTTTAAATCTTCGGAAATCGGAGATTTCCGAAGTGAAAATTGAAACGTCAATAAACTTACTTTAACTTTTAATTGTGGCTTATTCCCATTTAAATAGTAATCACTTTAAAATGCCACAAGAAAATAACTTCAGAACTATGTAAATTATTAAAACTAAAAAATATGTACTAAGCGTCGACATTTGTTCGCTCTCCTAAAAACTTGTGAATTTTGACTTATGTGGTTTTGATATTTAACCGTCGATATATATTTATTGAAATTTAACTATGAGATTAGAGCTTTTATAATTTGTGCAAAAGGTGCTTTCTTATTAAATTCACATTGAATATAATTATATAGAAGGCGTCTTTCTTTCTCAGCGAACTTTAATCTTTATAATGTTTCGTCTTTATAGCCGACTATTAAAATTTCTCTCTATCTTATTAATATTAAATCAAATGTCCAAGACATTTTCCACTTTTAATTAATTTTTCAATTCTACTATTTCTAAAATTCTTCAACTTCGCCTCTGTTGCTGCCCAAAGCAAATATTTGCCTTCACCTAAAGAATCAAAATCTAATAGAACAATCACTTATATTATTTTCTTCGCGTTCAGTGCAACTATTTGCTTGACTGCCCCTCACTCTCTCTGTTCCTTTCTCCATTTCACTCTCGCCCTCTTCCAGCGGCAAAGTCCCGTTTTTAATCCCTTGAAACTACCTCGGATCGAATCAATCCTACTTAGTGTTTACGACTGAGAACTTTCGGGTTTCAAGATAAATTCTTTCGGAAAGACGAACTCCGTTTAAAACAAATACCTCAGCGATCTCTCCCGAAAACATTATTAACTTTAGAAGAATGCAATTTAGGCCGGTAGGGAGTTTCTTCCCACCCTGGGAATCTCTTCCAGTCACTCAATTATTTGTATTTAAATAGCATATCACACACACACACACACATATATATATATATATATATATATATATATATATATATATATATATATATATATATATATATATATATATATATTTGTATGTTGTGTGTGTGTGGAGAAGATGGAATGGACACAGAATATACAGGGTGTTTCATTAATAATTGGAAATATTTCAACTGTATATATCTGAACTTAAAATATTAAAATTTAACCCGAATAATTTATAAAATGTGGCTTCTTACGAGTTACAGGGTTTTTTATTTAAAAATTTAAAAACTATTTGTACGCAGTAAAACTTTTTGACATATAATTTAAAGTACTGGGTACTGGATACAAATAATTTTTAAATAAAACACCCTGTAACTCAGTAAAGAGCCATATTTTGTTTAAGCGATTTGGGTTAAACCTCAATATTTTGGGCACAGGAATCTACAGTTAAAATATTTTCAATTAATAATGAAACATCCTGTATAAATAAAAATACGCGAATGGTATTTTTTTAATAGAAAAATAACTGAAAGTAAGAGTGCAAATGCAGGAAAAAAAATTAGAATAATAAAAATATCATCTACAGTGTGGATATTAAGTCTTACCCCCCCTAGTGAACTCCGTTATTTAAGACAAAGATGAAAAACGCTCGGACCCGTCAATTTTTATTTTAATAGAGGTATTTTATAACATAAAAAAATTGTCACCCCTTTCATCCCCTTCACTTGATAGCTGCCCCCTCAGATTTTTTAAATAGCAATGGGGGTCGTGCGATAGTTTGTTGGAAAGGGTTTGAAAAGAAGAATTCAAAAATGTATCAGTTTGAAATTTTGTATGGCATAATGGTTTTATTTAAAATAAAATATACACAAATAATGTATTAAATTACATCTTTAAAGTTAAAGAAACTGGCAAATTACCCTAAAAAAAACTTAAATTACTGCAGGAGATGCTCTAAATGTTCTCCATTTACTTCCTGGTAGAAGTAGATTCTTTGTTTCGTTGCCTCCCTAACCCTTTGTAGGGTCTGCATATCAATCCTATCACATTCTTCGATTATTCTTTGACGGAGTTCATCAACTGTCGTCAACTGGCTCCCATACAGTTTGGATTTAAGGTAACCCCATAGGTAAAAATCTAGAGGAGTAAGATCTGGTGATCTTGGTGGCCATTCAATGAATCCACGACGTCCAATCGATCTTCTCGGATACAAATTATTTAAAAAAATTCGAATGCCAGCATCGTAATGAGGCGGAGCTCCATCTTGCTGGAAAATAATATCTTGGGTGAATTCGCCTGGATTGTTTCTAAGCACATCATGAATTGCAGGAATTATTTGTGTTTCCAATAGATTAAGATTGCCCCCGTTAAATTGCCTTCGATAAAAAAGGGCCTATAATGTGATCCCGTAGTATACCTGCCCAAACATTTAATTTAGTGGGAAATTGAGTATGACACTCTCGAAACAATCGAGGGTTTTCGTCAGACCAATATCTTACATTTTGTCGATGTACATGACCATTTAAATAAAATGTAGCTTCATCGTAAAAACAAATATGTCTTAAATAACTTGGATCTTGTGAAATATTATTATCCATAGTTTCACAATATTGCAGTCGTCGATCTGGATCATCCTCTGTCAATTCGTGCACCATTTTCATCTTATAGGGATGAAATTTTTGCTTTTTTAAAATGTTTAAGACAGTCCTGTGACTTACTTCGCATTCGCGAGCAACATTTCTAGTTGAACTGGATGGATTTACTACAAATTGAGACAAAATATCTACTTGCTTTTCCTCAGAAGTCTTTCTTCTACCATCCCGTTTCTTGTTTTCGACAGAACCAGTTTCACAAAATTTGGGGACAAGTGGTCTATAGTAATGTCGATCAATTGGACGATTCGGAAAACGTTCATCAAATATTCTCACAGCTTCATCGTAGTTACGGCCTGCTTCGCGTAATATTAAAATTGCTTCACATTTGTCTACTAATCTACGAGGTGGTGCCATTTTGATTGTTTTGAATTTTTAATACTAAAAATTTACAGTTTACCACTAAAGCTCACCAAATCTCAAGTTCTTGTCAATATTCTTTACAATCAACAGTGCTAATTGCTTGGTTTTTATGACAGTTGTCAAAAACTATACACGCCAACTAGATTATTTAAAAAATTGTTCTAACCATGATATGTTTTAACGACACAAAAGTATTTATTCTGCAAAAAAATAATTCGGTATAAAAGTTCCAGAATTAAAATTAAATAAATTTGTTATACCGAATGTCCCATATTAAAGCAAAACCAGTGTACCTACTTTTGTATTGTTGTTATTAACAAACAGATCCTTAAAGTTAAAGTAAAGTGTGATAGATTTTAGAATTGTTCTTCTCAAACCCTTTCCAACGAACTATCGCACGACCCCTATTGCCATTTAAAAAATCTGAGGGGGTAGCTGTCAAGTGAAGGGGATGAAAGGGGTGACAATTTTTTTTATGTTATAAAATACCTCTATTAAAATAAAAATTGACGGGTCCGAGCGTTTTTCATCTTTGTCTTAAATAACGGGGGGGGGCGGTAAGACTTAATATCCACACTGTATAGTGAGACACACGTCACGCGATATAAACGCTAATTGTATCATTGGTTGATGTATTAATACATAAATTATATGTATTAATACAAAAACAATTTACATTTTTATTAAAAAATCATAGAAGAAGAAACGACCAGTTTCCCACCATCTATCGACGAATCCCTTGTTGAAAAGAACCTGTTGTTGTGTGGGTTCATTGGTAAGATTCTCGCAGAATCTCTTCTTCTTCTTCTTCTTCAAGTGCCATCTCCGCGGCACAGGTCGGCAATCATCATAGCTATTCGGACTTTTGAGACGAGTTCAGTTGATGTACATCCGTACCACTCTCTCAGGTTGCGCAGCCATGACACTTTACGCCTCCCTATGCTTCTCTTTCCTTGGATGTTTCCCTGCATAATCAGTTGGAGCAAGGTGTATTTCTCTCCACGTGTAATGTGTCCGAGATATTCCAATTTTCTTGTTTTAGTATCTCAGTGTTGCTCTATTCAATTCGCGCATTTTAAAGAGATTTTCAGTGTAAACACCTACAATTATTTTTGGACTTCAGTTTTCTAAAACTCTAATAATATTTTTCGGTAACGATCAGGTTAGGTTAGGTTAGATCCTACTCCGCCCATAGACATATAAACAAATAGTCTGAGCGCTGCAATACAGAACCGTTCCCCAGTGCGACAGCTAAAAATGACGGCGAGCAATCGCTGCATCTCTTTCTAATGAGCCGGGTTTATCGACCACATGACCTTAGATCACATAACAAAGACTCAGTCTATTTGTATTATATTTCTATGACTTCGCCATTACTGACTAGCGTAAGGGTCTTGCTGACACTAGCAAATCCTACCCACGAAGGGATGGGTGAAGGCGAGTATCCGGCGCCTTAAATCTGGATCTGGTCCCTGGTCCTCCAGTATAGGGATTGGGTATGAAGCTAAGTCATTCATTCTGTAAAAACCTATTGTTACGAAATTTCAAGACGAAAAGGCCAGACTGGACCGAGGGACACGACCAAAGCATCAAACTAAGGACAATGACTGCGGGACTGAAGTTCCTTCAAGACCAATTTCTAAAATATAGAATAGAGATTGCAACGATTCATGAGATGCGATGGACGGGACCTGGCATTATGCAAAAAAAGAATGTAGATACAATTATTATCTACACAATAGGACAAACATAAGGAATGGTTCTAAATAAGAGAGAGTGTATAACATAGGTTGCTGGATACAACTAAGGAGAGATCTTACCTATAATTTAGGAATGTCTTAAACACTATCGATTCAAAAAGCTATCCTAAGGAAAGAAAGATTTGTTTATAAGAGAAATACAAACAAACTAGAACATAAACAATAACAAAATAAACATACTCGTAAACAAAATCCTAGAACTACAATATTACTTACTGTTAACACAAATCTTTCGAATGTCTGTATACACTATTGCACACGGTGATTTAGAAATCACCGTGATTCAATCACCGGTAGTAAAATCACGCCCCATTACGCCTACAAAATAGCTACAAGCAGGAAAAGATATTGTATGTAACGCGACATGTAGCCCGGTTTTCAGAATCGAACATGTTAAAAAGGATTTTAATAGCGCAGCCGGTGGGAATAAGAAGACGGTCAGACCAAATTTAAGGTGGATAGATGGCTTAACACAGGTTTCTGAGAAGATCGGAGCTGCCAGCGGGAAAACCTAATCAAGGGACAGAGCAGAATGGCGCAGAAAGCTTGAGAAAATCGAGGACCTTCAAAGGTTGTAGCAATGTCATGATGATGATGATGATGAACGAGCAGGTCATAATTACGGTTTTGTTTATGTTTCACCTGTGATTTTTCCTGGTAGGTTGTATTAAGTTCCTTTTCATATTGTCGGACATCCTCCACGATTGCAGTTTTTTAAGGATACTGTAGAATTATTTTGGTCTTAAAGAGGTTGTATCTTTATACAAACAAGAATGAATCGTGAAGATATAAAAATGAAGATAGCTGTAGAAACTTATGTAGATGTTAATTAGGTAAACGTAATATGCAATACTCGGTATTTTGACAGAAAATGTACATTATTACATTACTCGATTAATAAATTCCTAGAACATGTTTAGTAAACCTGGCCTAAAAAACATTAACTCCAAAAGAAGGCAACGAAGCTTCCGACCAGATCCCGCAGCTATTTATCATTCTGAATCTGTAGTCTCTTTGTTGGTGCAAGTTGCAAGAAACATGGTGTGCGGCAACTAAGGATTAAGATTAACTACATCTCGTTGGAGGGTAATTTATAAGGTGGAAGGATTTTAACAAATTAATATTGTCATTGTGTAACGCATCTAAATTCATTTAGGTACGTATGTGCGTGTGTTTTAATAAGAAAACAGTTGGCAGGAAAGACGTATGAGTTACAAATAACCACTTAAGTTGTTTGTTATTAGAGGAAATGTTCGTAATTGAGTTGGGGATGGAAAAGGGTGAGTTGAACGCGAATTAATAGCTATTAATTTTGGGGGATTCTGCTGGATGACAGATAAACAAGGTACGTTGTTACCCAGGAGAAAAACTACGTTTGTTTTCTGTGTAAACGATTTGTTTCAATGTGTTCTTAAAGGGAGGAAGATAAATTTAATTTCTAAATGGAATACACTTTGATAATATCTAGCCTTTGTTTATGTATTTCTACATGAATTTCGTTAAGTCTAACGGAGTATTATATCATTAATAATTCCCTTCCTACTCTTGAAAAAGTTTTTCACGACAATTACTTGGTGGAAACTCTTGTTAAATATGTGAAAATAATAAAACAAAATGTAAAAACACATTTCTCTTTTTAATTTCCGTAGAAAACTTGACATGTTTCTTGAAACATCAACTTCAGAAATTTTACATTGAATAGAGAAACTTGTCAAGTTGACGATATTCTGTGGAAATTAAAAAACCGTTTTGGGTTTTTATGTTTTGTATTATTATTGAATATCGATTCCATTACGTAAGTGTCTGTCATATAGTTGTAAAGTGCATGAACATACAAAAGACGCCGTTTATAACTTTCACTGTAATTATTTTTATTGTTTATCTATTATCTATACTGTATATTAGAGAAATAGAAAATTTGGCATTAAGCACATACATTTGTTGTCTTTTTATTAGATAGCATCAGCATCGCCATTACATTTATCAGTTCTCAAAAAAATTATAGTTGGATATATTTTTTTTTATCATATCACGTTTCCCGAATATTTTTTATCCTCTGCTACGATACGTTTTATATTTTTTACCAATTATTGTCAGATGAAATTTTTGATATTTGAGTAATTTAGTAGTGGACTATTTCCAACAAAGTATTTCTTTTTTCTCTATAAACTCAGATTTTCTACCGTGCTTCTCCCAAAGGAAGTCTAATTCTTGCAAAATTTTCCACAATGTGTCTCTTATTTTGTTCAGCAAAGTTTCGTGTATTCGCACTATTAATGTGTACTAAAAGTTTGTCTAAAGTATAACTCGGCACAAATAGCTGAAACCTTCAAGGTCATTTTATCCAGTAAATCAAGGAGCAAGTATTCAGTTCTATGAAAGTGAGAGAAGCGCAAAAATTATTTGAGCACTCATTTTAGTCGGTTTGCAACGTTGCCAGATAACTTCGTAATTTGTGAAATAGTTTTTTGTAGAGTTTTCATATAAAAAACTAAGAGCTGAAATAATTCTTTATTAAAATGAATAAGTGTTTATTCAGAAAAAATGTGTTATGCAGGAATTGCCTCGAGAAAGAAATATTCCATATACTGTTTCTACATTGAAGCCTGAAAATTATACGAGCACGACATGATGTATTTAGACTCCCACCATGCTATCCAGATTTGAACCCTATTGAATTGGTTTGATCAGCTTTAAAATCATATGTCGGGGCCAGAAATGTAGACTTTAGCAGCTATAGGACGGATTTGTTTTTTTAACATTTCCTGTGGAAGAATGAAAAAAAAGTAACTGACAAAGTCATCGCTATTGAAGGTGAGTTAATGTCAGATGAGTCACTAATTGATGTACTCGTGCATAATATTGTTATCAATGTAGTCAAAGGTTCAGGCAGCGAAGATTTTCAATCAAATTCTGACAGCGAAAACAGCGATCTCTATAATATTTGAATAAAAACCGATAAATATATTTTTATAAACTTATACCACTAACGTTAAAATGTATGAAAGAAATTTAGCTTCCTAATTTATGTTCATTTTAATGATTAATAATAATAGCTTCATCTAATAACATATTTTATCAATTACCTCAAACATTTTAACTTCCGTTATATGGAATATTAATTTTACAGTTCAAAAACAAAGTTTTAAAATAATAATCGATTAGGGAACGATCGTCTCTGTCGTTTTTCTTGTTCGCGGTTTCAGATAAATATGTTGTACTTCAGTTATCTTATTTTAAAAGTAAAATCAGTATTATCCTCGAATTGTTTGATTTAGAATATCGTTTAGTTGCTGAAGTTTTCTTCCTGTTGATGTAATATGCTTCTGTAATAATCCCTTGCTAGACTAGACTTTATTTCAAGCGTCTATAAACAGTTGCTTCTCCAACTCCAGTCACGATTGGACAGTTAGAAATTATACTCCTAACAGTACTAATGGGCTGTTTATCTTCAAGAGTGCCAAGATGCTTCTTAATGATAATATTTTATACAGATTATGTAGGTACCCACAGGATTTGTTTATCAGAATTACTGCAACATTTAAGACACAAAAATTTCAATTCATTGTTTCGACAAATTCTTCGTTATTGGTTTATGACGATATACATATCTAGACTGTTGAGAATTCCATGGACTGCCAGGGTCATCAATGAGGAAGTGCTGAGAAGGATGGGTCGAGAAAAAAAATTGGACACATACTAAGAAATGATAAATATAGTCTTCTGCAGGTTATCATGCAGGGTAGAGTCGATGGCAAAAAGGGAATAGGTAGAAAGAGGAAGTCATGGCTGCGAAATATTCGAGACTGGACAAACATGACTGTAGACGAATTATTCCACGTTGCAAAAGACAGAGAAACTTTTAAAAATGTGGTCGCCAACCTCCGTTAATGGGGACGGCATAGGAAGAAGAAGAAGATTATGACATGATATTGGGGATTATCATCTGTGTCATAAAAACTTTGCTAGCAAAAAGAAGATTAAAAAAATATATTTTGGTAACAATTTTTTTAACAATAAAGCGGATACTTAGTTGTTGGAAGGAAAATACTCAATAGCGGAAAATTTTCAAAATTTACTTGGTCAATCCCGAGCAAGTTTCCAAGTATTTTTTGCCGATTTCCAAACTTTTAACAAAATTTAAATCTCTCTTCCCTGTCTATCGTTTGGGAAGAATTCTATTCTATACATGAGAGAGAGCTCTATTTGCTGATTTCTAACTTTTATATCATAAAACTGATAAGAACCATAAATACAAAGTTGTAAATACAAAAAATATAGTTTATTCTTGACACTATAATATGTATAACGCTTTCGCACTACTTACAGTGGGGATGCGGACCCAGACACACTAGAATTTTGATGTATATATTGCGCTATAATACGCTGCATTCTCATTTACACTTGATACAAATACCGTTTTTGTTTGGCTTGATTCTCTAAATAGTAATTATTTTATCTGAAAGATTATTGGTGGAAGGTTGATTGTTGAAAGAAACGGGTAGTGATTTATTCTGATTGAGAAGTGGCCTCTATCATGAAGGTTTTCACAACTTTTCGGAAAATCCTTGGTTTATGAAAACGGATGGGGGCTCAATCCCCGTTCTGAAGAAGAGGGAAACCGGATAGTACTTTATGGTTACTTCAGAAATTCGTGTCGGGTCGTGTCATATTTGGCAATTGTTTTAAACAAAACTCTCAACTGGAACACCGACATTTAAAACACCCTAAATTCGCTAAGAGTGGGCCTAACCTCCTTGGGGCTCTATCTGGCAAATTAGGTAGTACTAACTGAAAAACTCTCCTGCACACTCCTGTACAGGGCGATTCTATGCTCACTAATTAAATGCAAGACTAATAACATCTTGGCAACCGAAAGAAAAATTCTGAGGCAAGTTGTGGGGAAACCTGCAAATTATTCGTCGGTATTAATCCATCCACTCGCCAACATCTCCACAATAGAGGACAGAATCGGTTCTCTTAGCATAAGATATCTCCAACGCACGATAGATAGCTCCAACACCAGACAATAAATCTCCTTACCATCGCCTAGCCTAGCTCACATACTCACCAGGTGCCCCATGAAAAAGGTTCCATTCTCCTCAGCCAAGCCTTTTAACTTCTATGAAGCCCTTGAAACAACTCCACTAAGATATCGGAGATAATAACAAGCTGCAAGCCAAAAATGCTGATACAGGAGCCTTTCCCAAAGTATAGCTGATACCTTCACCTACTAAAGGTACCTTTCTCACAACTGAAAAGGCTAAACAGTATCTTCTAACTTCTAGCGTCTTATTTCAAATTCAAACCCAATATCAATTCTGAGATTCCCCTCTGGCAGCAGTTCTACCACCATCACCTCCATTGTGCAACTGACGTTGCTCGTTCCCACACCAAGCTCCCGCAAAAGAAGGAAGCATCCCCACCTTGAAAAGGCGTACGCCTAAACGAGGATTTTTAAAGTTCAAATCATTGTTCTGGAATTTTCAAAGTCTATCTACCTTATGGCCTGTTTTCAAATGATGCCAGGGCAGAAGTTGAATCAGAATCGCGAATTTAAATTGAATGTTTGTTGACTATGTATTAAATAATTGTTTCATTGGTCTGATCTAGGTAAGACTGAAATTTCATAAACTCCTTCATGTTCATTAGGAAGGCAGTTTTTTCTTTTGATTTCAGAATTTTGTCAGTGAGCACCTTTATATATATGAAAAAAAGCTTTGGTTAGGTGGGTGTGGTTCTTTTGGTTGCAAATGAATGGAAGTTTGTGGATGTTCCTGTTTTCTTGGCAACCTCTTTTGAACCACGTAGAAAAGGAACTTCTGCGGATATACTTACATCGTCGGTGTCGCAAAGACATTGATATTGATCTGGAAACAAGTATATATTAATCACTGAATTAATTTTTTTGTTTTATGTCACCAGAAAGAGGTCATGTTCATTCGTCTGTCTTGTTTTCTCCAGTTAAGTAGTGTAACTGGTATTTCTTCCTTTATCCAGCCAGATAATATTTGTATCTGGCACTTGGTCTTGAGCATATCACACCAAATATTTTCCTTTAAAAAAACTCTCCTAAGAAGTTCTGTATTTATTCCATGTTATGAGAGGGTAAAGATACTCATTATTACAACTTATTATGCAAGGCATAAAAAGAAATCCTGTCAAGAATCGAACAAGCGAGGAAAACACTCATGAACATGAAAACATTTTTTATAAGACTAGATCTTAGTCTAGAGCTCAGAATTCGAATGATCATTATGTTTTCTCTGTTTTGCTATATGGTTGTGAAAGTTGGACAATGGTAAAGTATAGGGCAAAAGATCAGTTGGAAGACGCCAGAACTCGTGGCTGAAAGACCTGAGGAGATATGGCTTGACCGCTCATCTACAGAAATCTTTTGTGCGCAGTTTTTAAAGTTGCAATTGCTATTTGCTATTTTGAAGCATGTTCATAATTTCTTTAAATTATTCCCTTTAATAAACTATTTTCACGCCGCCCATGCCTGCATACCTTCGTTTTGTTACGCCTTTTTTTAACAAAGAAATAACTTCGCCAAATGTTTCTTCTTCTTTTTATCTTGTTTTGCTACATAAAAATCTTTCCTAATAACAAAGGAAAAAGGACCTATTGTGAAATCTCCGAGCTACCTTCTCAGAAAATCAGAAGAGTTGTTTTTCGTAGAAACTTTACTTTCTATTGGTAAACGCTACGAAAATGAACCCCAATATCTCGGATATTTAATGTCAATTTCGCGTGGCATCCTTCAGCCAATATCCCTTCCCTATTTTCAACCTTCGCTTGTCTAAGCCCTTCTAAATTCACAATCCGATATTCATTTCCAAGTTGGTTCCTGTGGCAAGCGGTCTTATCTTCGACAATCGGCGGTAAGTGGATTTTCAATTCACCCTTATTTATCTTTACACAGTGAGTCCTATATTAAATATTTTCTCTTTTGTCCAACAGACGTGTTCCACTTCGAAGGAACGAGGTCACTTCTGTTTGCCGATTAACCATTAGCCATTACCCATTAGCCATTAACGATTAGCCATTATTCAATATTCACTATTCATTGTGCATTATTCATCATTCATCTCTACTACCGATTACTATCTGTGCTGTTCCTGTTTGGCTGTTTACCTTCTCGTCTGCCGAAATCAAACCGAGGGATTTACGGTTTACGGATTTAAAACCGTAATTCTTTGCTGTACCTACCTGTTGCTACGACCAAGTGTCAAGTGACTTTATTGAAGGCCTAACGCCACTATCTGTATCCACCTGTGGCATATTAATTGTGAGTAGTAAATTTTATTGACTAAAGCTCAACTTTGATACCTAAACCGTAAGAATTTGATTTATAACGTTTAGTTTAGTGACCTTGCTGTTTATGGTTAAACGGAACGAACTATTATGAGTTTGAACCTACGATATAATATATGTATAAATTACGGACCATTTCTTTTATATTAATGTAGGGTATATTTATGTTAAATTTCATATATAGATTTGAGGTGATCACATTCAATAAAAAAATTTTTGGTAAACGTTTAAGTGTTCTCAAGGCATAATAATAATTTGTTTGACGAATATTGACTATTATAATGTCCCTTGCTTTCTTCTATTCTTGAGAATACTACGTTATGCAGAATTATTTTCCCAAAAAAAATATTTTTTGTTTTTATTCGATTATAAATTAATCAATTACTTATCTCGTGTCATCTAACTGTGCCGTAAAGATTGTTATAGTGTATTTTTTTTTATATACCTCAATATAATTTTGTTGACGAACCTTTTGCTTTTTACTTTTATTGTTATGATATGAATATATATTATTGTGCATGGTGTATCTCTTTCAGGCATTTTTACTGATTTATGTTATTTGTTTTATCGTATAATTAGTGTATCTGTGTCGAAATATTGAGTGTGTACCGCACGATCAAGATACCTTTTCTCTCACGGTTTATTTTATTCTCGCGTATCTTAACTGTATCTTATCTTTCTCATTATCGTATTCTCTATGCCTTAAGGTTTCCCTGTTCCTCTAAAAATAGGGTGGTGCCCAAATAACTTTTCTTCTCTTATCTCTTATCTTCTCTTCTAACTTCTTGTCTTTGTGTCGTAAGTACTTCCTTAATTGATCCGTGATATTTGAGCTGTAACAAGAACCCCGACCAAGATACCTCTACCAGACTGAAGCCCGAGCCTAGTACCGTTCTTTGTGTAACCTTCAATCGATCATCCAGAGGGTACACAGAAAAGAATGGCGCCCAATGTGGTAGCTAACAGCAAGAAAATATCGTCCAATGTGGTAGCTAAATGGTAAAAAATAGCACCGCAACGCAGTCTTCAAATATAAGTATCTTCTCTTCTCTCGACTATTTTTTATCTAAACGAGTTTAAAAATGGATTCTTCTGTTATCTCTTATCTCAAGGTAAATCAGATCGATTACGAACTGAAAATCAGAGGTATTAAGTCAAATAGAACTCTTTCCGAAAAAAAATCTATCCTTAAGAAAGCCCTTCAGAAAGCCACTCCGATTATCGATCTAACGGAAAATCCCCTTATCTTTGAAGATGAATCAAGCCAGATCGAAACTATCTTTTCCGAAGTCGAAAATCTTATTTCTGAATTTGAAGGAAACCCTAGTGATTCTGTCTACAAAAGAACAAAGGCCCATTTATTGCATCTTTCCCTAAGACTACAACGTCTAACCCCAGATCCACAGAAACCTGTGGAATCGAATTTTAAAGACGAAGCTATCTCTACCTGCCTTCTGTTAGAAGCAAACCTAGATGATAAAATAATCACTACCGACTCGAATCCCGCATATATACCTTTAACTTCACAAGCTCCTATGCCAGCCATTAACCCTATCGTCCATGTTAATACTCCTGTCAATGTAGGTGATTGGAATATTAAATTTTCCGGTGATCCTAAACATCTATTTAGTGTCTTGGAAAAAATTCAAAATCTTGCTGAATCGCGTGATATTCCCGATGCGATACTTTTCCGATCTGCCGTGGAATTTTTCTCAGGTAACGCAGCTAAATGGTTTAGCAGCGTTAAATCTAAACTTACCTCTTGGCCACAACTGGTCGAATTACTTAAATTCACATTCCTTCCGCATGGCTATGAAGACGAACTGTGGGATCAGATCAAAAGCCGTAAGCAAAGAAAAAATGAACCTTTCGTTCTGTATCAAGCAGACATACTTAATTTAATAAAGAGATTACCGAGACAGCCCTCCGAAAAAACCATAATCTCTTATATTCGTTCAAATCTCCTACCGGAATATTCTACTATGATAGCCACTAGTACGGTGGATACCGTAGACCAATTATCTTCTCTCATTAATACCGTCGAAATAAATGCTGCCTCAGTTTTCAAACGTGACCCTCCTTCTATTTCTAGCGTAGAAAACCAAAGGGATGCCCAGAGAAACCCTCCGAGACATTTTCAGTCTAGAAACAATTCTTCTAGTAATACCTTTCCCACGAACCGTTCTTCAGGCAAGAATTACGTACCTCCCTTAACTTCTAAGCCAAACCCTTCCACTGCGTGTTGGAATTGCCAAGGCAAAGGACACAGTCACCGTGAATGTCGTCGTCCGAGGAAAATATTTTGTTATCGATGTGGAAAATCTCAAGTTACCTTCCCACAATGTACAAATTGTAATCCTCCAAAAAACTAACGTACGGAATAAATACTATCGGCTATTCTATTCCCAGACATCCCAAAAAGTCCGATATCTCCCGATCCTCCAGTTATTCTTCAAATAGAATTCAGAATAGAAACTCCTACCGCTTTACCGAAAATGAGTGGAAAAATTACCTTACGGAAGTTAGAAACTTCTATCGTCTTCCTTCTCATAATAAAGTCTGTCCCCTTGTGATCTCTAAAAAGACTGATAAAAGACCCTACATATCTGTAAATATCTACAATCAAGATTTTACTGTACTATTGGATACCGGTTGTTCCATTACGTGTGCCGGACAACAAGGTCTCGCTTTTCTTAATCAAAATAAAATTCCAATAAATAAATCCGTTAACTCGACAGTTTCTCTAGCAGACGGTTCCAATAAAAAAGTAACTGGTCTCATAGATTTACCTATTCTTGCCGATAATGTCTTTAGAGTAATTCAATGCCTTGTAGTGCCTTCTTTACCGTGTTCTTTTATCCTTGGAAGTAATTTTGCTGAACAATTTTGTCTCTCAATTGATTTTAATACCAACCAATGGAATACTAAGTCCGACAAACCAAATCATCCTTTTCCTATGGCCAATCCAGAAGCTATCTTCCCGCATCTTTGTTCGTTAGAATCTCTTAGTCCAGCCGACCGTACCTTAGCGAACAAAATTATTAATAACTTTAACGAAGTTAGTAGCGCTGAAGGTATAGGCCGCACAAATAAAATTCAAATGACAATAGATACAGGCGACTCAAAACCATTCAAGCGACGTCCTTTCCCTATGTCTCCATATATGTCGAATATCTTAAATAAAGAACTAGATTCAATGCTCCAGCTAGGTGTGATAGAACCCAGTTGTAGTTCTTGGTGTTCACCCGTTTTGTTGGTTAGGAAGAAAAATGACGAATTTCGTTTTTGTTTTGATGGTCGTACTTTAAACGATGTCACTAAACATGACACCTACCCGCTTCCAAATATCGATAGGATCCTCTCTCTTTTACGAGGTGCAAAATTTATCTCGTCTATTGATCTTAAGAAAGCTTTCTGGCAAATCCCCTTGGAAAAATCATCTCGTGAAAAAACTGCTTTCGCCGTAGTAGGTCGAGGGTTATTCCAATTTACCGTTATGCCTTTCGGTTTGTGTAATTCAGCACAAACACAACAACGTCTAGTAGATGCAATTTTCGGACCTGAATTCGAACCCTTTATTTTTTGTTATCTTGACGATATAATAGTATGTTCCCCTACCTTTGAAGAACATATCTCTCTTCTTTCTAAAGTTAAAGAAAAGCTAAAGGACGCAAATCTTACCATTAACGTAGATAAATGCGAGTTCTTCAAAACTTCCCTTAAGTTTCTCGGTTATATCGTTGGTGATAATTCTCTTCGGTCGGACCCCGAAAAAATATCTGCTATGATAACCTATCCCAGACCTACAAACACTACCGAAATTAAACGCTTCATTGGACTTTGCTCTTGGTACCGCCGTTTTATTAAAAATTTCTCTACCCTTGTCTCTCCAATAAACGATCTCCTAAAGGGTAAAGGAAAAGAAAAGAAACAAACCATTACTTGGAATCCTGAAGCTGAAAAGTCTTTTATCTTAATCAAGCAAGCCTTAGTATCTGCCCCCGTACTGGTTCAACCAGATTTTTCGAAACCCTTCGTCGTTCAAGCCGACGCCAGTGATACTGGAGTTGGAGCTGTTTTGACGCAAAAATTAGATGATAGCGAACAAGTTATATGTTACGCTAGTCGATCTCTGACTAAAGCCGAGCGAAATTTCTCTGTCACAGAACGTGAGTGCCTTGCCGTCCTTTTCGCCATTGAAAAATTTCGTCCGTACGTTGAAGGAACCAAGTTCACCGTCATCACTGACCACTATTCCCTTCTCTGGTTGACTACCCTCAAAAATCCCTCTGGTCGTCTTTGTCGTTGGGCCATGCGCCTCAAACAACATAACTTTACTCTTGTTCACCGAAAGGGATCCTGCCATAAAGTACCGGATGCACTCAGTAGAATGCACGAACAAGTCCCTCTGGACGAAACTCCTGTAAGTCCCGAATTAGCTTCTCTCGATGTCGATCTAAATAGAATCGAGCCCTGGTACGATAACTTACGGTCAAAAATTATCGCTAATCCAGATAACTTCCCCCAATGGAAAGTAGAAAATGAATATGTTTATAAGTATGTACCTACCTGTCTACCTTTTAAATCTAACGAAATAGAATGGAAAATTTTAGTACCTTCTCCCCAGAAACACGACGTTCTCAAATCCTGTCATGAACCTCCTACTTGTAGCCATTTAGGCTATTTTAAAACTTTATCCCGGGTCAAAGAGAGATTTTACTGGCCGAAGATGAGGAGAGACGTCCTCAAATACGTTCGTTCTTGCCAAGTCTGTGGAGCACAGAAAGCTCCAAATGTTCCTCAAATGGGTTTAATGGGAAATCAGAAGAAAGCCGAGTTCCCGTGGCAAATAATTGCTATTGATTTTATCGGTCCCCTCACGCGCAGTAAAAAAGGTTTCTCTTGGTTACTCGTCGTGACTGACTGGTTCTCTAAATATACGTTAATACAACCCCTACGCAAAGCTACCGCTCAGAATGTCGCTAACTTCCTAGAAAATAATGTTTTCTTAACTTTCGGTGTTCCCCAACACATCATATGCGACAATGCCTCTAATTTTAATAGCAAAATTCTTAAGAATCTTTGTCATGAATACAGAGTTCAAAAAATCTGGTTCACTGCCGTTTATTCCCCCCAATGCAACTTCGTAGAAAGAAGTAATCGTACCATTTGTACCGCTATTCGCAGCTATATTACCGAACATTCCGAATGGGATAGAGAAATTTTTAAAATCCAACAAGCTATTAATACCGCCCGCCATGAAGTTACTCAACACTCCCCAGCTTTTCTGAATTTTGCCCGCAACGTTCCCTTATTAGGAGATTATTATAATCGTCCCTATGACCAGCTCCAAAATATCGAATTCTCTCCCGGTAACAGAGACGAATATGCCTCTGAAATAACTGGACTGTCAACTGTCTTCAAGGAAGTCCAAACCCACCTATCTAAAGCCTATGAAAGAAATGCCAAATACTATAATCTCCGCAAACGAGATGTTCAATTTTCTGTTGGTGATACCGTGTGGCGCAAAAATATTGTTCTTAGTAGTGCTCCAAAACGTTTCATGTCTAAGCTTGCTCCCAAGTATGTCAAGGGTACAATATCTAAAAAATTCTCTCGTCTGGTGTATCAAATAAAAAACGAAGATGGTACTAATGCTGGACGCTGGCATATAAAAGATTTAAAGCCGTGTTATAGTGACTCTTTTGATTCCGAAGTCTCAGAAAATGAGCAAGAATAACTATTTACCATGCTAGAAATATATATATTATACCTTTTGTAACTGTCGTCTAACGCCCACATCTAACTTTATTGAATAGGAACTTTTACCTCCCATATCTATATATGTTATAATACGTCTGTAGTAAAAACGGTTATTTTACTATTTCCTACTATTTCTTATCTGACACTCATACATACATTGTTGTAACAAGATTCGTGAAAACACCTCTCATGTCTTTCTACCGATGTATCTTACCTGTCCATGTAAATTGATGTTTGTTGAGACCCCTATAATTCATGGTTAGTCTTAATTGCTTTGATTTCTACTTATCTATGTCTTTATTTTTACTTTCGACGTCATGCGATTTACCTTAAATTTTTCGTCCTATCTTATAACACACCTTACCTCATTGCGTTGATAAAATAATCGTTATATAGGCTGTGCTGTAGTCCTTACAAGCGAAGAAATCTTATCGTGTTACCTTTATTTAAAAATTTTTTACCTTATCTTCAAATAAAAATGTAAGGATATCTTACCTGTTGGAAATATACCTTACCTTCCAACGAAAAATTTACCTTACCTTCAAATGAAAATTGAAGGGTACCTTATCTGTTGAAAATATACCTTATCTTCCAACAAAAATTGGAAAAGATTTACCTTACCTTCAAATGAAAATTGAAGGGTACCTTATCTGTTAGAAACACACCTTACCTTCCAAAGAAAATTGGAAACATATCGTATCTTGAATAAAACTACCTTGACTCCAAATGGAATAATTAAGGACTACCTTATTTAAGAAAACCTAAGATTTTCTTGCCTTTACCTTCTAAAAAGTACAATTGCCTTATACCTTATCTTTACTGATACAGTGTTTCTAACAAGACTTCCCCTAAATCCCTAAACACACTGTCCGGCTGTGACATCTCTGTCGTGTTTAGAATTCCCAAATCGTGTAGTACTCTCTTTCCTACTTGGTTTAACTTTTGATGTGAGACCCAACATAGAAATAACATCTTCTCTACCCCTTTTCGTCATAGAGATCAGCATCTGCCAGAGATACTAGGCACTGAGGAAGGCTAGGACTGATGTTAGCGGACGTTCGCCAGTTGACTCGCCGAAAATAGTATCTGGATCCTAGTTTCTATTGACCATCTGTGGTAAGAATTCAGTCGTTCTTCAACCGGAATGAGGCCAATTAAATGACTCTCTTAGTGTTAATTTTGGTGCCTAAGAGGTTAGTCCCATCAATACCAGAATAAATACCCTATGTGCACCTGAAAAATTATGTACCATATGTACCCCCTGCTCCTAAACCTCGGGTTTTTGCAACCACATTACTGAAATATAATTTTTAACTCTATTAAATCTCAATCTCTTGTTAATACTGCATAGACTTTTGATAATCATTAAGAGATACTAAGTACGCAAATCCTCATTACAATTCTCCTTGTTAGTTACAAACTCCCTACCTACCTAACCAAAACTTAATATTAGTCTTATTACCTTTATGCCGGGTTACGAAAAACGTTGGCATATTAATCGTCTATTATTACCGCTTATATTTCAATAAGTACCGTTATATGGATTTTTAGCTATCTTCTTACACCACTGAAACTAGGTTAAGTCTATCTTTCTAGTGATGATATCTAAGCAAAATACTCGGACTATCTATTGATACAGTGTTATTTAAACCAAGGTGCCTCACGTTAACAATCTCGCGACGAACTCACTCTCTCGCTCATTGTTTAACGATCTCCATATTGCCTTGTTTGCCTTACGTGTCCTATTTTGCTGTAACAATATCGAGCGGATACCCTCTTATACCTTTTGACACATAAGTGTATATATTAACATAGTTGTATAAAAATATTATATAGGTTAAATAAATTCATTAAGCTTGTATTTTCATACCTTTTGTAAAAATTATAATTATTAAGCATATACCTTTATAACTTTTGTAAAACTTGTAGAATTACTTTTATGTTTTGTCTATTGTGTTAGATAGATACTATTTAGTGTATCGTTTATGTTATGTTATAATGTTACTTGGTCATATTGTACGTATGTGTTATCGTAGTAACGTAAACTTTCCTTGTTTTTCTCAACTTGTCTTTATGATAGTTCTCCCATGCTTCCTTGTTTCACAGTTCCGATGCAAACTCAGTACACCCAGTTTACATCGTGGAAAGGGCTGTGAAGCATGTTCATAATTTCTTTAAATTATTCCCTTTAATAAACTATTTTCACGCCGCCCATGCCTGCATACCTTCGTTTTGTTACGCCTTTTTTTAACAAAGAAATAACTTCGCCAAATGTTTCTTCTTCTTTTTATCTTGTTTTGCTACATAAAAATCTTTCCTAATAACAAAGGAAAAAGGACCTATTGTGAAATCTCCGAGCTACCTTCTCAGAAAATCAGAAGAGTTGTTTTTCGTAGAAACTTTACTTTCTATTGGTAAACGCTACGAAAATGAACCCCAATATCTCGGATATTTAATGTCAATTTCGCGTGGCATCCTTCAGCCAATATCCCTTCCCTATTTTCAACCTTCGCTTGTCTAAGCCCTTCTAAATTCACAATCCGATATTCATTTCCAAGTTGGTTCCTGTGGCAAGCGGTCTTATCTTCGACAATCGGCGGTAAGTGGATTTTCAATTCACCCTTATTTATCTTTACACAGTGAGTCCTATATTAAATATTTTCTCTTTTGTCCAACAGACGTGTTCCACTTCGAAGGAACGAGGTCACTTCTGTTTGCCGATTAACCATTAGCCATTACCCATTAGCCATTAACGATTAGCCATTATTCAATATTCACTATTCATTGTGCATTATTCATCATTCATCTCTACTACCGATTACTATCTGTGCTGTTCCTGTTTGGCTGTTTACCTTCTCGTCTGCCGAAATCAAACCGAGGGATTTACGGTTTACGGATTTAAAACCGTAATTCTTTGCTGTACCTACCTGTTGCTACGACCAAGTGTCAAGTGACTTTATTGAAGGCCTAACGCCACTATCTGTATCCACCTGTGGCATATTAATTGTGAGTAGTAAATTTTATTGACTAAAGCTCAACTTTGATACCTAAACCGTAAGAATTTGATTTATAACGTTTAGTTTAGTGACCTTGCTGTTTATGGTTAAACGGAACGAACTATTATGAGTTTGAACCTACGATATAATATATGTATAAATTACGGACCATTTCTTTTATATTAATGTAGGGTATATTTATGTTAAATTTCATATATAGATTTGAGGTGATCACATTCAATAAAAAAATTTTTGGTAAACGTTTAAGTGTTCTCAAGGCATAATAATAATTTGTTTGACGAATATTGACTATTATAATGTCCCTTGCTTTCTTCTATTCTTGAGAATACTACGTTATGCAGAATTATTTTCCCAAAAAAAATATTTTTTGTTTTTATTCGATTATAAATTAATCAATTACTTATCTCGTGTCATCTAACTGTGCCGTAAAGATTGTTATAGTGTATTTTTTTTTATATACCTCAATATAATTTTGTTGACGAACCTTTTGCTTTTTACTTTTATTGTTATGATATGAATATATATTATTGTGCATGGTGTATCTCTTTCAGGCATTTTTACTGATTTATGTTATTTGTTTTATCGTATAATTAGTGTATCTGTGTCGAAATATTGAGTGTGTACCGCACGATCAAGATACCTTTTCTCTCACGGTTTATTTTATTCTCGCGTATCTTAACTGTATCTTATCTTTCTCATTATCGTATTCTCTATGCCTTAAGGTTTCCCTGTTCCTCTAAAAATAGGGTGGTGCCCAAATAACTTTTCTTCTCTTATCTCTTATCTTCTCTTCTAACTTCTTGTCTTTGTGTCGTAAGTACTTCCTTAATTGATCCGTGATATTTGAGCTGTAACAAGAACCCCGACCAAGATACCTCTACCAGACTGAAGCCCGAGCCTAGTACCGTTCTTTGTGTAACCTTCAATCGATCATCCAGAGGGTACAATTTGGGTCGCCAACCTTCGAAAGGAGACGGCGCAATAAGAAGAAGATGCAAGGCAACATTCGAGGAAATGGAAATGTAGGAAGACGAAGAATATATATGGAATTTAAAGAAGAACTTTTTTATGGGGTATTTAAGGATTTATCCAGGCTTTTTTCTTTTTGTATAACTCATATACAATACGTATATAATAACTTGTCATCTCACTATAAGTTTTACATGTGAACATTTTTAGCTCTCGTCTGCTAGCATCCATTACACTTGACGAAAATATCCTGTTATTGTTGCTTAATATTTTAGTCATATGGTTCTGTATGTCTATGTCTGCTGTGACATTTTTACAGTGATTTTTGAATTTCATTTTTAATGGCATCTTTCATGATGCCGCAGAATGGTTCTGCATATTCAAATATTCGTCTAGAGCCTTGCATTGCCAATGAGTATTCTAGTCAGTTCTCTTAGACTCTTTCATGCCTCGGTACCTATATTAGAAAGACACTATTGGCTCATGACTTGTTTATTCGCATAATATGATCCTCGATAGTACTGGGACAGTGTGAGTCTTTCGTATATTATAGGACGGATTACATACTGATGTCTCTCAAGAAAAGTTAACTTTTTTATAAATGGAAACAAAAAGCCTTTTTTATTAATTTATTGTAAAAAAAGATATTTTTGTATTTATTATATTACAGTAAATTTCTGATACCTACTACTTGTTACAGCATAACTGTTCCATTTATGATTTGTCATTGTAATTTTCACTCCGCATTAAAAAGTTCTGCGTTCAACATTTTGTCTGCAACATTCACTTTGACACTAATTCCCCTTAAACTCTGACGCAGTAGAGACCCTAATCTATCACGGAGGAACCTGGAGTCTGACGACGACTGACGCCCCAGAAAGTTGCTGTAGCTAAATAAGCGCCGAGACAAAAGTTTATAAAAGTACGAACTGCAGATTCCAAACTTTGGGGGAGATGGTAGTAACCGACAGCATGAATCAAATGAGATATGTTAATTTTCTATGTGCAGAGGGAAAAAGTTTGGTGCAATTCGTTAATAAACACGTCTGCATCGAGTGAAGGATAGATTGAAAATATAGACATGTTTTAATTTTCGATGTATATTCAGTATTATAAATGTACAATCAAGAAAATATTTTGTCATAGTTTCGCAATATGATTAAAAATACCGATTCGTTTTTATAGTTTACATTAAATACAAGGTGTTTCAAAAAAAGGTAACCCCGTCTCTAGGGTAGGTAAAAACTGAAAAATAATTGGGGTTTGCTTAGTAAAAAATTTTTGTAACGCCATCCGTTTTCAAGATACAGGGCGTTGAAGAAAAAAAAAGTTTACGCATTTTTTACGATTTTGCCGAAACTACTGGCAACATTGTAATGAAATTTTATACGAATATGTTTTGGAAGCTGATACATCCCATGAATTTGTTTTTATATCTGATTCTCATAGAGGGCGCTAGTTACACGGATCGTACTAAGTATTAGTCAATATAACTTTTTTAAGAGTATAATTATTAATCAAAATTTCAAGTAAACTTAAACATCATTCAATTTTACACGAAAAAGGTACTCTTAGTAAAACTCGATACTGTGTACCGATTTTACAAATAACAAGGTTTCAAAACTCTAATTATTGTTGATTTATCGTCATAACAATCAATAAATGTCAGATTTCCATGGCACACTTGGAGGAAATAGAGGTATACCTATTAGAACTTTATCATTACTACCAGCATCAATTATTACTTCATAATTTTCAAATCAAAATATTTCTAAAACGGTACACAGTATCGAGTTTTACTAAGAGTATCTTTTTCGTGTAAAATTGAATGATGTTTAAGTTTACTTGAAATTTTGATTAATAATTATACTCTTAAAAAAGTTATATTGACTAATACTTAGTACGATCCGTGTAACTAGCGCCCTCTATGAGAATCAGATATAAAAACAAATTCATGGGATGTATCAGCTTCCAAAACATATTCGTATAAAATTTCATTACAATGTTGCCAGTAGTTTCGGCAAAATCGTAAAAAATTCGTAAAATTTTTTTTTCTTCAACGCCCTGTATCTTGAAAACGGATGGCGGTACAAAAATTTTTTACTAAGCAAACCCCAATTATTTTTTAGTTTTTTCCTACCCTAGAGACGGAGTTACCTTTTTTTGAAACACCCTGTATATACAGTAGACTCACTCTATAACGCGAACTAAAATGGCAGACTAATTACCTCGTTATAAGCCGATCTCGTTATATCAAACAACAATAATACTGTGCATACATATGAATATGTAGTTTTGTAGCTCCGAAGCTATTCGGAGCACTATAAGATGCCAAATATTCTTTGAATGGCGTTTTTGAAAAAAAAGTTGTTTACTTTTATTGTCAATGATATACGTTAAAACAAAAAATCTGTATTCTCTAAATCTGTGTAAGGCGTATTTTCAATGATAACATAAACTATTGCTTCTGCAATTGGCAGAAGTCATGTCATTTTTGACTGCTTTAAATTGTCCAGTATTCTATCTATCATATTTTCGAAATATGTGAAACAGTTGTATGCTTCTTCATTTGCGTTTTGTCTTTGGATAAAGCTTCTTACAACGTTTAAAGCACTTTCCACATCTTGTCTATTAGGACCTTCTTATTATTAGGTGCGAATGGTCAACCCCATACAATGACACTTGTAATTCATAAATTATAAATTTCCGAAGAAGTTTATTGCGGGCGGCAGCTAAAAAGCGTATTTATTTATAGCCACGACCGGGCCAAAAACGTAAAAAGACACGTTTTTCGATCTTATTTTCTCTCGTTATAACCAAAGTTGCCTCGATATAGAGGGTTATAGTTCAATAGAAATTTCAAGGGACATCTAATGTAGTTCGTTATAAGCGAAACCTCGTAATAAACCTAAGTAATAACCGTGTTCGTTATAGAGGGACTATACTGTAATTTGTTTCACTCTAACGGTATTTTAAAAATAGCTGTCTTTTATATTAGTAGAGAGAATACAACTGCATTGGAAAAATTACATTAAAATTAAAAATAAATACGTTGAGAGAAGTCTAGTCGGATAGCTATTGAGTGTAAAATGAAAGACCATATAGGGTAAGACGATTAGAGCACGTTGAGCCTAGAAATAAAAATCGCCGAGTACAAAGAATCGCTGAGCGTATTAAAACTAAAAAGTATAAGAGGAAGACCATGTAAGAGCTGGTGGGAGAGAGGTATGTTGCTCAGGATAGAGATCGATGAAAGGAATTGGGAGAGGCCTATGTCCAAAAATGGACGAAAGAAGACTAAGAAGCAGAAGAAGGTTATTAAATACATTATGAAAATGGCTCTCACAACTGAAAAGGAATTGTTTATAGTAGAGTATTATTTCCGCTCATACGGAAATGGACCAAAGGATAATGATCCAAGTATGAAACAAGTGTTTAACAAGGCAGCTCTCTTTTTTTCCAAATTCGGGCCGGATCATGATACTGATCCGAGAAGAACGGCCAATTGGCTGGATTAGTGGTACCGTTGTAATTCCGGTACATCCCCAGTTATGAGTTTATTACGATGTAATAGAATGTCTTGGAGTTACATTGAATTATAATAATATCGAACACGACTCGTATTTTCCGTTAATTGTATATTTTTTGTTTTATTGTATATGCTACAATACCCTTTGGTGTTTATTTAACTGATCATAAAAGCAATTTTGTTATAAAACTATAAAACCACTGGTGAGTATTAAGAGAAACAAATAAATCAATAGAGAACGTTCCCCACTGAAACAACTGACAACATACAATTCCACAACGTGACGTCCCAGCCAAACTATCAGCCCTGTGATCGTATTGCATCCAGCTAAAGTGGTTGACAGTCGAGCTACTCCATCATTACCTAGTTTGCGCAGTAAATTGTTCATCTTGTAGCTTGTATAAAATTACGTTCATTCCATATAAATATACTCTCTGTTTCGTAAATTGTTTAACCATCAAATGTTTAATTGGAGCACAAATAATGGCCTGGAATAAATAAATGTTTGTCGATGAAAACAAAGCAAATTAAAACGTTTGAAGCAGTTGGTTAACCTGTATATTTAATTGGGTGTATGCGATTATAATTAGGCCAGAGTGTGACAAAAACTTCGGTCATTTAGGAATAAAACTCGTTTGTGTTTGATGATAAGCAAAAAGAAAACCACATTAAATAAAAGCAGGAAATTAAGGAAGATATATAGATCAGTTACTGAGGGTTTTTACCTCCGAATTCTTTATAACTGAATCGATTCATTTGAAATTTTGTGTGTTGGTAAATAATTACTCAAGGAATAAAAGTTATATAGTGCCGATATGCGCTTCCACCCTGGGGGTGTTTGCCACCCCTTTTCGAGGGTGGAAATTTTTTCACTCAAAATAACCACGTTATTGGATAGAAGGACAAATTCTAAACAAAAAATGTAGTAAACATTATTTTCGCTAGATCAATACTTTTTGAGTTATTCGCTGTTGAAAAGTGTCATTTTTCGTAAAAAAAAAACATGTTTTTCAAAGGTTTTTTAATGAATATTTTCAGTTCAATATTAACTGAGTTATGGCTGTTCAAAGAAGGTTTGTTTTTGTTTTTGTCTTTCAATACGAGTATTTAACGTTAAATAACGGAAAACGGGTACATTTTTCGACAAAAACTCATATAATATTTTTAAAAGAGTTTGAAAAGACCTTTAAAATGAGTGATGGTAAAAGTCCTTTGCACCAACTGTACGTGAGATACGATCAAAAAAACGATGGGTTTCTCAAATTTTTGTAAAAAAAACGCAATAAAACTAACTTCATGTTCACTAGGATTGAAATAAATTGTTTTCCTTATAGAATTCACTTTATTTTAGTGTTTTTTGTATGATCCAAAAGTTTAGCCACTTTAGAATACCCAGTTTTTGAAAAAAGTATTACATTTTTTTTGTTAATATTAAAAAAAATCTTTTTTTATAATAACTTTAAAACAATAAAAGATACGTAAAAGATGACATAATACAAAAAAATAGGTTTTTTTTTCAACAAAAATTTTCATTTTTTAATTTTTTTTGTAGCTTAAAAAATAACGGAGATATAGTTGGTTGAAGTTTGCTTTATAGCGCATGAACCACTGGTCTCCGACCCTTCACCCTTTAAACATGAAGGACTTTAGAATGTTTTAACATTCCTATACTTATAGCCCGTTAAATTATCTGTAAAATCGTTTTTTTATGCATGTTGTAGCATCAAAATTAACCGTTGGTGTGCCAAAAATGAATCTGTCTGCTCAAAGCTCAGATTTAACACCGATTGAGCATGTTCAACTCAAACGAAGAGCAAGAAATAGAGTACCTGTTCCAATAAATCGTGTGCAGCTTTAATTGGCGCTCATGGAAGAATGGGAAGCTTTTCTTCAAGACACTATCAAGAATTTAATCAATTTAATGCCAAGTCGAATAAGGAGTGTAATTCAAAATAGAAGTGGTTAGACAAAATATTAAAAATCACGACTTTATTGTAATTCTTATAAGAAAAAAAAATTAGAATGTTAATTTTTAAAATTTTCCATTAAAATCATCATTTTGAGAGAAGCTTTTTTTTGACATTTGTTTTTTAAGAAATTGTTGCATACTGCTTTAGAACATATTCTTAAACATTACAAAAACATCTAATGACAATCAGTTTCTTGTAGGGTTCTTTAAAATTAAAAAATGTCAAAAAATTTTGGTGGCTTCTTTTTAATGGCGCAGTGTATATTGACACAACAAAGATCTATTTTCGGAACAAATATTGTACCAATATAAAAGGTACGAGACGAAATATAAAACAAATCAATGTGTAACGCAATCACAACATATCGATTGATCTATAATTAAACCGATCATTTAAAAATAAACCGGTAGTGGATTACGAACAGGTCAAATGAGTCGGTTTAGAATAGGCAAAGAAAGGTTTGTGTTTCTAAACAGATTATTTAAATGGTTGGATGATTATTAAAAGCTTTAATTGACTGAATTTAAAGCGACATGGTTTTAAATTTTGGGACATGTATCTACCTTTATTTTGTAGCGATAGAAAGAGATAAAGGGGCCAAATGAGATAGTTTCATGGGCGTACCACCATTTTCCATCTTTATACCTATTACTATTTTGATGTTAGTTACAAATATCGGTTCTTTATTATATCGACCTCAGTTAGCAAAGAACTATGAATAATATGGGTAGTAGTAATTTTTGCCAGCTTGTGTAGAATTATTTTTCGTATGCACTAGACACCCGAAGGCGAAATCATTTTATATCATTCTATTTTTCTGTATATTTTATTATAAAACAATAGAAACTTTACAAATTTTTTAATTTGTCAATTTTAAGCGATAGTTTTTGCCTATTTTTCTGTTTTAACAAATTTTCTTTCTTTATTTAATGTACAAACATCGACAAAACTGTTTTATTTCCAGATTTAAAAAATAACAACCTTTTGAATTATTTATCCTGAGCATGTCCTCAGCATAAATCCAAAAATACGCTTTTATTGTGATACACTAGAAAAAATTGGATAATCCCACAAAACACCCTGGCTTTTCTTTCGAAGGCACATACAAATTCAACCCTCATTCCGTCAAATAATGTGCCGACTCGTGTGTCCCTCCTGTCATTATACTTTCCTTTATTTCGGTCGAAAACATACAAAGAAGTGGTCAGTGATAACAAAAAACAAAAGAGACACTCTATACAGGATTTGCTGGACGATCTGGCTTGTGGCGTGTTTTAGGCCTGGCAGTGAAATGTAGAAAAATGGAAAATGTGTAAGGTTTTATAATTTTGATAATGAAGGATGTTCTATTTATATGGGAGAAAGCTCAAGACAATTAAATGTTGGGTTAAATGAGCATGAATCATAATAATATATTAAAAAGAAAGACTGACATATCTCAGATATGCAAAAATGCCTGGGACAATGAGCACAGCCTTTGATGGACAGATGCTTCACTAGTCGTGAAAGAAGCAGACAGTAAAAAGAGAAAAGAGGGGACGTCACCCATTCAATTTGAAAAACAACAACCACCAAAAGTCAACGGTCAAATTGATACGCATAAAAACATATTCTCTTCCATTCAAGCGAAAACTGACATGACAGAAGTAAGAGTTGCCAACTGACAAATAACCTTTGTAACGACTTGAGATCATAGACATCATAGATATTTTGTATATGTCTATGGTATAGAATAGAATGGGGTCTGAATACGGGAAATAGAATATAATATAAAAAGATATATAATATATAATAAGTCAATAAGTCAGGTTAAACAGAATATTTAGTTGATAGAAGAGTTGAGCGCCAACTATTTTTAGAATAAAAATAGTAAAATAAAACAAAAAGTTAAAAATGAATAAAATCAACAGAAATTGGAATAAAATAATTATTAAAAGAAAAATAACAAACATGTGACGTTTATAACATTACAATCATTTATATTTATTGATTCATTTCTATAACCTGTCATTATTTTTCAAATTTTGTGTCACTCTGACTTATTCTTTTAGAATTGCTGCAACACAAGAGTCCTCTTCCTGTTCTGGATCTTATAGTCTTGTTCTCGGTCTATTGTTCTTCGAAGTATTCTTAGTATACCTAGTAGTTTTGCCTTCATTGCTTTCGGAAATCGAATAAAATGCGAAAAAATGTTGTACAAGAAAAACAAAAAATTATTTAAAATACTCAGAACTGTATGAAACGATTAGTTTACATACAGTAAAACACCAATGATGGAGAGGTTTCGCCACGCAGATGTTGAAACTATCATCCATTGTGATGGCATGGTTAAGTAAATGGTGGCAACGAAATAACGCTGGTAATAAGTCAGGTATCTCAAATTGAAAATATGCCATTTGGCGTACCTCACCATAAAAACGTTTGT
The DNA here is from genome assembly GCF_040954645.1 of Diabrotica undecimpunctata. Taxonomy (NCBI): domain Eukaryota; kingdom Metazoa; phylum Arthropoda; class Insecta; order Coleoptera; family Chrysomelidae; genus Diabrotica; species Diabrotica undecimpunctata. The sequence continues at coordinate 44,615,133 of NC_092803.1, read as the reverse complement.
TGCGTATCTGTCATAGTATTCTTTTATTACATGGCAAAAACAGTTTGGTAGGTAATTACGTCGGTGTAATTTGCCATATAAATAAAGATAAATAACGCAACAGAATCAGTGCTTCAATCACCTACTAGTTTCGTCCAATGTACCTACTGATTTTGTTCAGGTTGTAATCGGAGCCTTTGTATATTTGTCCAAAATACCTCAATGTCTTATTGTTGTTGTTATAAGTTATTTGAAAATTATTCAAAAAGTATATAGCCAGTTCATTAGACGTATTTTTAGAATGAACTTTTATCACCTCGGACTGGCCTGCTCCGTCGGACAACAAAATAGTATAAAACATCCATTGAAGAGGAAATCTCTTGACACGTAAACGTCCACGTTTAGTCCTGTGTGAGCCATAACCGGCCGCCATTTTGTGATGAAGTGTTTATGACTTCACTCTTCAAATTCCGCCGCTGTCGGTGTTTCAAACGGCCCTATTAAACCTTATCGGACTCGTTATCAAAACCTATATCGAAGTCGAGGGTTTATGAATGAACATTGGAAGCCTATTTGTCGCGAATATGCCACATCGAAGCGCGCCTAAAAATGTATGCTACGTTTCGGGACTTTTATGGCTTCAGATTGGTCTTTTGTTACCTGCCAAATGGAAAATTTGGATTTTTATGACGGCGTTCAGTAGCTCGTTGTGGAATCAATGAGATATTTATTAAAGTTTATAGCGTGTCGGACAAAGAGCTCGAGATGATGCTCGCTTTATAATTTATTTAAGAACATCGAATAAAAGACATAAAACAAGAAAGTGATTGCTTAATAACGGCATTAATAGCATTAAAAACGGAAGGGTGAGTTTTATTGCGAATAAAATGTATAGGTCGTTCAAAAATATTAGCCATTTCAGAAAAATCTTTCCGAATAGTGAATAGGGCCAAAACAAGTCGAATTTAAAATATTTCATCATCCTTTTCCATTGGGTTTTATATTGAGATACAAGATGCTTAAGTGTTACGTTTGGACTATTCTGTTGTACAGGAATGAAGTATCGATCCATTAACAAAATTGACGCTTTTGGGATTATGTGCCTGCGTAGAATTTTTAGAATATCAAGGAGATACAGAGTCAGAAATAGTAGGTATTACGTTAGTCTTGCCACAAAGATAGAGAACTTTTGTATTATATCAAAAGTAAGAAGACTACATACATACGACACATATTACCAGGAAAAGATACTTTCTTGGGGAACTAATATTAAAAGGAAATATAGATGGTAAGAAAGGCATAGGACGTTAAAAGATTGTGTAACATTCGCCACTTAACGGAAATTCATATTTATGAAATGCTTCGTAATGCTACTAAAACTAGAAATATACTGTATCTGAAGAAGAAGAAAGCTGCCTACTCAGTTTTGTTCCTAACCTTGATAATAACAACTGAGCAGTTCATTCTAGTATGTATAATGTGACTTTGTACCAAGTTTGTATTACTATAATTTTGTTTCATAATAATTTCGTAACATGTTCTTGCAACAATACAGAAATTCTTTCACTTTCTTTTATCTGTAGTGAATATACAGTATTAAAGCAATGACTTAATATACCAGATTGTAAAGAACGTATATTTTGCATACTTTGGATTAAAGCTTGGTGATCAAGAAAACGTTGGAGATCTTCATAAAATTTAAAAAGTATATGTGAAGGACCTTCGAAACTGGTTTTAGGGTAAAAAGAAAAGTTTCTGCTTAGGAGTATCTATAGCAAAGGAACCATAGTAGTAACGGCTGCTACTTCTTCTCGTGTGATGTCAAAGACTTCAACTCAAAATCAAAGTATTCCATTTCATACAAAAATCTCCCCTCTGCTATTCTTCCTCCTTCTTATAATACAGAAACACCTGTGTCAAACTTATCTATACGTTAGAAAAGATACCACTCAGATGAAAGTGAAGTACATCTGAAGAACGATCAGGACTCAAGCTCTGACTTTGAAGATGTCACTATACCAAAATTGTTCTCCTAGAAAGAGATAAATGACTTGGTGGGAGATCTGGATCTTCTCAAATATGCTACTGAGTTCAGATATTGTCAAAAGAATGTTGTGAACAATGTTACTGAAGAAGGAAACCTAGTTTATTGTAAGTTTTTCGGCTTATCATTGCAACCTAAAAGCAGTTTTACTCCTTAAAGGTGGTTTTAATGCTTCCATTTCTTTTAGAAATTCTATTTTTTTTTTAAGGAGACCTATGAGAACAAAATGATTTTTCGAAAACTCAAATATGAAGATCACGGTTGGCAAATATTATATTGGCACGGTGATTTGAAGATCTTGTGTATAGTGCTTGTGCAACCTGCTGATTACACCGAATGTCCTTGTTTTTTATATCTATGTGACAGTCTAGACCGAAATAATCAATGGACAATGTTTTTTTAAGAAAACTTGGTACCACCAGAAAAAATTATTGTCCTTTCCCGAACCTTTTATATAGGCTAGGCCTAAGTTTGTCAAATATCTTCAAAAAGATATCTTCCAGGTCTCTCGTAGGATAAATTGAACGAAGGTGAATTTGTAGGGCCAAATATTAAAAGACTTCCAGCAGATCAAGATTTTGCCAATACCATGACAGATCTTCAGAGAAAAGGATGTGTTTGTATTGTGGAAATATTTTTGGGCAACAATACAGACCCTGATTAAAAAATATCGCCAAAAGCATGTTAAAGGTTTTTAATTCTTATGGACCCCAATTCTCCCTGGTCTATGATATCATTAAGTAAGGAGGACTTAATGATATCCACGATATCAAGGCGATAAAAACAAGATATCAAGAAAAATTGAGCATAACAGTAATAGCAGACTACTGCTGGATGCTACAGAGAGACATTTCAAATAGTATATATTATAAGCACTCAAATTTCTGATCCAGATCCGATGTAAAGCTGAGCCAGCACTCGCTTGAATGTAGATGGTTATTGATAGAATCCCAGCACGGGCAAAAAAACGTATCACCCGATAGTTGCCCCAGTAAACGCGGACACCATCTGCCCGCTGTGTAGCTACGACAAAATCACAGCTCCATGCCTCGAAGGCATACACAGAAAATGCTTCAAAAAACTTCCTGACGGTATACTCCCACTGCTAGTCAAAATAATCAATGCATGCTGGAACATTTTAATACTTCTTGAAAAATAGCCAGCACAATTATGATTCACAAACAAGAGAAACTTCGCATCAAAATAGAATCCTACGAAACTATCTCTCTTCTAAATACCCTAAGCAAAATGTATAAGAGAATCCTTAAGAATTCCTTGATGAATTCCACATCATCTCAAATTTTCAATTCGGATTCAAAACTGGCCATTCTATGATTAAAGTAGCAACTTTCATATCCCAAACCATCAACGAACACCATAGACCTACAGTCTGCATTATCCTTTGACATGCAGACGGCATTCAACCAGATCTAACACTCCACTAAGCTGAGCTACCGACTACGTTTTTGGAAAACTTTAATTCATATCTCTCGAATCGAATAGTGTGTCACCGTCAAAGTCGCTGATAAACTCTCTTCACTCTTTACAGAGGAGACACAGTACTCAATTTTAGCTTCAATTTGATACATAGTCTACAACATCGACCCTCCCTACCCATCAAAAAATCCTACACCATCCTCCTGTATACTAACGATACTGCTATGTTCTCGGCAGGTACTTACAGCACCGCAAGAGGGCGATCTGCATTTTACATAGCATAGACAATAAACGGAATCACGCTCTCTGCCAAAAACCCGACTAATACTATTTAGACAGCAGGGATCACCCCGACGATACCCTGGGATAATCTCGAGGATGAAAACCAAAAAGCACGTCATGGAGAAAGGATTAAGTTAACACCGTCGGTATGCTACTTGAACGTTGAATTCACAAAAACGCTCAACTGAAACATTGATACTAAGAACACCCTTTACAGGGTGAGAAGAAGAGCTAATCTCTTCTCTCGGCGCATTCACTTGGATGTAAGTAGTGATGAAGAGAATTTTAACGGAGGCCAGAAAGACAATAAGTTCATCGAATCTAATCTTCGAATTAAAGATCGGCTCTCCTCGACACAAACTCTGAACTAATATCAACGAAGATCCCCTTCTCTCGAAGCAGAGACTATTGACCACCGATTGTTCCTATTTCCTATAACGACATTCATCACCCAGCCCTTTGCGTCCACTGCTGGACATAAGCCTCCCTAATTTTTGTCCATTGTGCTCTATCTTGACCATTTTTCATCCAATTTCTTGACATTTTTTTGAGATCGTCAGTCCAACGAGTAGGGAGTCTAACTCTACTTCTTTTGTCTAACATCGGCCTCCACTCAAGCAATCTCTTCGTCCACCTTTCATCACTGATGCTGGCGACGTGTCCAGCCCAGTTCCATTTCAGTGTGGCAATTCGGGAAATTACATCGGTAAGTCCTATTCTTCGTCTTAAGTCTTCATTTTTAACTCAGTTATGAAGCGATATACTCAGCATTGACGTTTCCATTTTTCTCTGAGCTATTTGCAGCGTTTTAGAAGCTGTAGCTGTCAATGTCAAAGTTTTGGCACCATAGGTCATCACAGGCAACACGCATTGGCCAAATGTTTTACGTTTTAAAGACATTGGTGTATCCTCTTATGTTCCACTTCGTAGTTCGCATTTTTGGTTGTCACTTGTGATCTTTATTTCGTGTTCAAGGTATATGTATTTTTTCACCCGCTCTACTTCGTTGTCTCCAATATTGATATTTCCGCTAGGTACTAGGTTTGTCATGAATTTTGTTTTGGAGATGTTTATTTTAAGACCCACACTGGCACACACTAACTGAAGTTCATGTAGCACTGTACATATCTCCTTGAGGTTGTCTGAGAACAAAATTATGTCGTCTGCGAATTTCAAATTTTTTAATCTTCTACCGTCAGTGTTCAGGCTTTTCTCTTCCCAGTTAAGGTTAAGGTATCACCCTGTCGGACTCCTCTGCGGATTGGGATATAATCCGTATTTTTATGTAGTTATACCGACATAGTTGCGTTCTTTTATGTATTATAAATTAACGTTGTATATCGGTAGTCAATGCGGCATGCTTGTAGTGCTTCCAGGATTTTGTAAAATTCTACCGTGTCAAAGGCTTTATGGAAATCTACAAAAGCCAGAACGGGTGATCAATTGTATTCGATAGTCTTTTCTATTACCGTTTTAATGCTCTGTAGGTGATCATTTGTTCCAAATTTCGTTACGAAATCCCGCTTGCTCTATTGGCTGGTAGAAATCAAGTTTTTTCTTAAGACGATTCGTTACTATTCTTGTAAGGAGTTTGTATAGGTGACTAAGAAGACTTATAGGTCTGTAGTTTTCTAATTCATGAGGATCTCCTTTTTTATACAATAGAATTAGCCCAGCATTGTGCCATTTGTCGGGTATATTACTGTCCAAAAGGCACATGTTAAAAAGGTTTTTTATCTTCTGAAGTATGATATTTTATTTACTTAAGAAAATAACGACGTTACATTAGACAGTTTTTGTACTACGACTCTGCAACAAACTACTGTTCCTCCTTTTTGCTATCGACACTGTAACAAAAAGAAAGAAGTTTTGACAAAGAAAAGGTTTACTGCATTCAGTTGTCATTGAAGAAATCCTGATTTGAACATTAACTGAACTGTATGTTATAACTTGATAAAATTTATTGTTAGGTTGGCTGAGCTAGAAAGGGAAAGAAATATCATTCCTTGCGCTGGTTGAACACTATTTCGAAGAGAGAATAAAAACGATAGCAACTTATCCCATTTAGAACCTCTTCCTAACGATTGTTCCTGTCTGTAAACTTCGTGGCAGATATATTTTATTTCTGAATATATGGACCAAATACCCAACTTTTTTTATTGTTTGGTCGTTAAAAGCTGTTGCTTGTTTATTATATTCGTTGTACGTATTGTTGTTCGTCCATTATTTATAATTATATAATTTCGCAGCATTTTTAGTATTTATGTAACAGCTTCATGTGAAAACAAAGTAATGCCCAACGTTCATTCAAGATTCAGACGTCTACTTTCGTAAGATAAAGAGTCGTCGATTTTTTATAATGGTAATGTTTTTTAGTTTCTATTTAACCTTGCGCCAATTATCACATTTATCAGTCAGAGCAAATATCATTTGTTCACTGATTTGTCTTATTTGTACTGCCTCCTTATTTTGGCAGTAAGTCATGACTGGTTGAAGGTTACTGTCTGCTCTTTTACTTGTGTCAAATTATTCCTAACAAACTGTAGAAACCTTTTTCCACTGCCAGTTTATATTGTTCTCCTATATAATTTTCTTGTTTTTAATGCGGAAATAGTACTTTTTTTTTCAGAGTAACCATTAAATGAATAACTTTTTCGCTACTAGACAGACAACTATAAGTTGTCTAATTCTTGCAAATAGGAGGGATTTTTGTTAGGAAAAAAACCAGCAACACCTTATCCTTATTCAAATTCTTAATCATGTCCAAGTAATTTCGTTCAGAAATACTATTATCACAATATACGATGTTTAATGTTTAGTATGTCCCCTGTAATTCTAACATCCTCCACCAAACCATTTTGTTCACCGTCTTCTTTCAGAATATTAATGAACCTTCTCAGTGTTATCTGATGTTACAGATAAAATATGTGTGTTTATCAGCAAGACGCTTAGTTCTGGGCTAGCCGCTAAGTCGAAAAGGTTTTTTCAAGACAACACCTGGCTGAAATTGCTACATCGTAGATGCATGATGTTGCTGTGGACCTGATTTGTAAGTAACGGTACACCACTACAGCCGAGTATTATAAAGATATTTATTAACTTTCCGTTTTTTGTTTCGTTCTTTTTCATTAGCAGTGTCAGATATCAGTCAGTGTCATCGGTAGTTGTGTGACTACAGGGTGTTGCCCTCTTAACAAATATAATTTACTAAAAAAGCATTGAAATTGCGAAGTGAAACTTTTGCAGACCAATGAAAATTGACTGACACATCTTACAACAAAGTGCTGTCAAACGTTCTAATAATAATAATATCAGTGAAATATAAATACGAAAATAAATTGTGAACTGAAATACAACATAAAGACAAAAAACTAAACATCACGGAGGGTCCTTGCAACAAGAAACGATCAACAAGACGACAGCCGAAAATAACTTAATAGTGTGACAGATAGACGTTAAAAGACCTTTTTAAACATGGGGAATAAGAGAATTAATCAAAGATATAATTAAGCTCTTAGCACAATTATATTCTCGAAATAATGAAAGCGATCTTAGGATAAAAAAGATTCGAGTTAACCTTTTTTTAGTAATATTTTTGTGAATATTCCTGTGCTATTTGTATAGTTTCTTTAGTCTCGTTTGTTTCTATCCTATCTTCCTTGTTTATACTGTTAATCTGTATTTTCCTAGCTGTGACTTAATTTATATTTACTATTTTTATTTTGTTGTAACACTTTCCCATTTTGTTCATCTTGTGTCCTCATTTTAGTTTTCTTGGTGGTTTTGTGTCTTTATTTTCTGCGGTTTATCTTTTTCCTTGTTCTAATAAAGACTTTTTTGTATTCATAAGTTTTTTTTTTCTTAAAATATGTTTTTTTGTAGCTCTAAAACTTATTTATACACAACCAAAAATAGTGGTTTATTCCCGTTTTAGAAGTAGATTTCTCTATGATTTTTGCGTTAAGGTGGAATGCGTTATCAATACACTTGACATCATTGCATCCAATAGAAGAAGACTGCAGAAGGAAAGAGATAGATAATAAGCGTGACAATGTTAATGAAAATAATTCTCTTGATAAGCCTTAATAAATTTGTTCACTTCACTGAACTGACTCGTATGGTTTGGTCCTCTTGAGTCGTTGGGCCCGGTTCGTATTGTCAAGGAACTGTAGTTCCTCATTATTTACGTGACTTTGAAGTCTATTTTCAGCCTATTTTCTATAATCGCCAAATTTTTGTGGATGTTACTGTTCCCAATGTACTAGAGAACATCTTGATATTCCTCAGTACCTTACTCTGAAAGCGTTAAATGAGCTGAATGTTACTTTCGCTGCTACCGCACCATAGTTGAATGCTATATCTCAAAACAGGCATAATATGATAGTTCAGGAGTAACTTGTTATATGTGGATAACAGGGAGTCACCTCCAAGCAGCCATTGAATTTTTATATCTGATTCACCCTTGTCTGTTCTTTTTGACATGTGCTCTTCATCGAAGCCTTGCATCGAGAGTGGTTACAGATATTTTGCAGTATTTTTGTACGGAACCTGGACACCATTTATTTTGACTGGAATGCGCTGACTAATTCTTTTGGTGAGATCGACGTGAATGGATTTGGTTTCGCTTATCTTGATACTTCACTCTTTAGTACAATTATTGATCTGATCTAGGTTATTTTGCGGATATTGCACTGCTTTCTTCTGTATTAGATTTCCCCTGGTTATTTCCAACTCATATATTTACCGTATCATCCGCGAATGTCGCAATGGTATCGTAGGGACATAACCTAAGAACGCTTATACTAGGATACCAGTTCCTATTTGTCGCAGATCAAAATATGCTTTCTTCTGGAAGATTATGTATACACTTACACTTATTATGCACACTTTGTCAAAAGCTTGTGCCTCATCCAGGAAAATGGTGAAGCAAACTTTCATCTCTTCGAGTGCCATGTCTATGATGTTAGTGATCCTGTGCACTCGATCAATAGTAGAACGGCTTTCTATAATTCCAAATTAATGAGGAGGAATTAGATTTCTTTCTTCGATTATTGGTTTAATCCTATTTAGTAGCAACTTTTCATTACGCTTTTTTATCACGGGATGTAGTGATATAGGTCTATATAACGATACTCCGTGTCATAGTTTGCCAGGTTTGGGTATTATTATTACTTCTGCCACTTTTTTCAGAGCTTCAGTTTATAAGAGGCATTGAAGAGGCGGGTTAGTTTTAAAATTGTTTTCTTTGGCAACTGCTTGAAGACCTCACCTGCAATAAGGCCAAAGCCTTATTTATAAGCCTCTAAGCAGCATTTTTCGGGTTGATGTTGTGCTTTATCTCTGCTTCTAGTTGTTTAGGAAACAGGGCTGATTTTCGTTCTATCAATGTTTATTTCAATTTGAGCTTTAAGTTCTTCTCCTTTATGTAAGCCGTGATAAATATCCCAAAAAAACACCAACAAATATATTTCACCTCAAAAGTATGTATTGCAAACTATTTATAATTTTATTTCAATTATGTAAATCCTACAATACTACTAATAATATGTACGGTCAATTTTCTGCTGAAACTCCAAAATCACACCTCTTCATAAATAGAATCGTTATGTACTGTAGTATTTTTTTTTATCTGCTCCTGGAACAATATGATCAAATGTGTGTCCCCATTTCTTACTATATCTCTCCGGAATGCGTTATTTTGTTAATTGTAAATTGTTCCTACCTTGTGTTGGTAACCTTTTTTTACATCATGTATGAGTGAGTATTATGTGTGAGTAAAAGTATGCTTTTATTTTTTAAGTCCTCCTTATCTGATAATAATTCTTCTATTGAGTTATTATATATTAATTGTAATATTAGGAGTCATCAGCACCCTGTAGGTAATCTCTGAAATAGGTTAGTGCTGCTGTCTCTCCGATTGCAACCGGCAATTCTGCAAAAGAGAAAATGCAAAGTTCACACTGCACATTTATTTACAGTAGTCGTTAAAACTGTTAATTTAATCTTTCCGGTGATTCTACATAAAGACGGAAAACTATTCCAAGTTAATAAACGTCGTGTTCCACTGGTGGCTTTCATAAAAGAGGTTTTACGATTTTAGTAAATTACTGAATGGTTGACAACGGTATTGATGTTTCCGATGGAGATGGTTAAATTCTGATAAAAATCTTACATAAAGAAATGAGAATCTGAGCTACCTTTAAGTCTACATGAATATCACGTAAACTGATCCAAAAAAGGTAGGGGTATTTTTATATTTAGCTTTCAATAAAAAAAACTCGATAGGATATTAGATGATGAAGCAATATTTTATTGTTTTTTAACAACAAAGATAATAATCCAAAATATACAAGCGATAGGCTCTTTGACTACCATTAGGTAAGCTAGGTTTCGATCTCTGACCAAAACATCGAATTTTTTATAGATTGGGCGCTAAAACTGGTTTTCAGCCTGTAGAGGTCACTGAGGCTGTACAGCTGAGGATATGTCTAACAGAAACGTCTTTTTCATTTATATATATATATATATATATACATACATATATAATGGGTTGGAGTCAATAAAAAGGCTATTGGCTAACTATTTTTATCTCGATTTTTCAATTGTGTTTACAATTATTTTCAAGAACTGTTAAAAAATACAAATCTTACAAAGTGAAACTAGACAATATATATATATATATATATATATATATATATATATATATATATATATATATATATATATATATATATATATATATATATAGTATATTGTATTAGAGTATACTGAATATCCGTTCGCTCACGGCCAAGGGAACATTCCTGACATTGAAGAGTGTTGGATGATGGTTAAGAATGTGGTTTTATCAGAGGCTTCCTTAATGTCTATGAATATACCTAGGGTGGATTATTTATTATTTTCTTCCCCCTACTTGATGCAGTGATCATCCTGAAGTACATGCATGTTGATTTGGGTAAAGTTACCTCTCTCCACTTCCTAGGAATATATCTCAGAGCCAAGGAGGCCCTAAACATCTCCATAAGGTGCGTCAGGAGAATATCCAGTCCCCACCGTAGTAGGGCTAGATGTATGTCAGGCCCTGTTGACTTGAAAAGGGTGAAGCACGATATGGCCTATCGTACCTTTTTTTCGCTAATTATTGTTCTGACGAGATGCCAGTCATTCAGTAGGGTATGATTGTTTCTTCCGTCCAGTTCGGTGCTGTTGAGGCGCTAGAACCGGTAAGTGTGTTTTGATCAGGATCTCAGCACTTTCGCAAATGTTGGAAGTTTTGCTTTCATCTTCCTTCGCTAATATGCCGATATACCGATGTGAATTCTTTGACAGCGTTTTTTGTGGCCTGGAAGCCTGCGGGAAATCTTCGATTTCCTCACAGTAGCTCTCCAAGTAGCTCTATGTTCCAAGCAGCTCTATGTTCCAAGCAACTCTTTGTTTGTCTGCAGACTTTCTTAAACTCTCTTGATGCGTTTTGCTCTATTAAAAGTTGTTCTTGCTGTCTTCCTTAAATGTTACAGTTTAGTGGATCACCAAGAGTTGGTTTTGCGACTTTCCTGGACCATTTTTATCGAACGGGATTGTCTATAAGCATAGCTTACTTTGTTTTGGATAGATACAGAATATATTTTCAATTATATATTAGCTCCTGGAGTAAACTTGATAAGGCTCTTCTCCACACTAATAGTATAGGTTAGCCAGCGGTGGTCAGACATAGAGATGTCCTCTGATACCTGCCAGTTCTGAATTTTATTCGATATTTCAGCTGTTTCTACCGTGATATATATGACTGTTTGGCTACGAACATTAATAAAGGTATGTCCGGTGCCTCTATTTAAGATATACAAATATTTTCTAATAATATAGTCATAACCTCGAGCGTTGTTATGTCTGCTACCCTAGCCTAGGTGGTGAGAGTTCGAATCGTAGCAGATAATGTGTTCTACCTTCTGAGAGTAGGTAGACCGATACTAGTGTCAACTCTTTATTTTTGTCCTTTCCCCATGGGCATTTCACTTGAACTATATAGCGTATATTACAAAACCTTGGCTGGAATATATGGGTCGTTATACTTTGTTAATCTCGCATATCTTGTAAATGATTGATTTCTGTCGCCGAATACAGTGTGAACACTTCTGATAATCGAAACTTTGATAAATAAAATGAGTAAAAAGTACAATTATTCGAAAACCATTCCGAACATTCCAAACATTTTAGTTTTGACAATAATGATTACCCATCAGACAAATATATAAAAATTATAGTGTAACATTCTATGGATATAATATCTGTTTAAATATAAAATATTCAAGACTACAAATAGAGGACAGCAACCCATAAAACTGTTCATCCATCTGGTTCGTAATTCAAACTTCTTTATAACATAACAAAAAAACAAGGAAACATTGTCATTGTACAGCGCTTTGACTTCGTTCAATGCGCTTTACTCAACATGTATTCCCTCTCAGACATTTGATTCTAGGCGTTTAAAATCCCATTTCAAAGCATCCCCTTATTTAATTAAATTATTTTCGATGACAACTATTTTCATTTGAAAAAAAGAAGAATTTCAACAATTTATACTTCCATTTTCCGTGGAATTTCAGAACAAAACAGCATTTTAGTTCACATATTTTCTCAGACATTTTTTGGTAGACAACTGTTAATAGAAATTGTAAAAAATAGAAAAATGTAAAATTCCAAAACTGCTGATCATACTTGTTTAAAATAGTATAATTTTACCATTATTAAATTGAAATGTCTGATGTATCGTACACTCCTGGTACAAAAAATCAGAGCGCCATAACAACAACAACGACTAAAACGTTACACATTCGGGAAGTGGCCTCCTACCTTCACTTAGGTCTGTTTGTACAGTTCACCGACCCGAGACCCAGCCAGAACACTCGCTTTCTCAAGACTTCAATGAAAATAATTTGTAGAGAGCTGGTTGGACAGCAGGTGCCCCTTCGCTACCTAATGCAACTTTAATAATAAACATATGTACACGTAGCAGGGACCAAGAGACTTAATCTCTCCTATTTAGGCAGAAAATACTAATAGATTTGTGTGAGTGATGATGGGAGGTTCGTGAGTTTTTCGAAGTGAATAGTAATGTATGTAAAAAGTGTCTAGCTGCTTAAGATGGATTAAGAGATAAAAGGGCGGCTCAGAGGTGAACGTAATTAGGATCCGAAAGAATTTTTAAAACTGGTGTGAATATTTTATAGCCAGTCACTAGGAATGCAATAAAAAATATTTAGAAAATGAATATCTTAATATTTAATTAATGACAATATTTTTATTTTGATGACGCATTTCTCGGATATTTGACAAAGTGCAATTTAGAAATAAAGTACTAAAACTACTGTTACATGATTTACTGAGAATAAATGTACTGTAACGGGTATCAACTCGTATACCAACGAAAGACATATCCGCAGATAGATATAACTAACAAAACAAATCTCAGGAATGTTTAAAAAATTTTCAAAAATAAATAAAATAAATATTTAAACATAAAACTTTATTCGCGGCAAAATACAAAAATTGACATTCAAAATCGCCGGTCGCTTTAAGCGTTGTTACTGAGAGAACGGTTCCTTCTACATAAAAAGTGCTAATAGACGTTTTTTGCGATGTACATATTCTTGAATCAATTTTTTCCATGTTTTTTCTCCTAGGGGGGGGGGAGTGGGGTAGTGGGCAAGAATGGTAAACTTTTTACATATTTGCATTCCAAAATCCATCCCAAAATTGACATTCTCAGCAAAATTCAAGAAGTCAGAGGTCAACATAAACTGCTATTTCTCTATAAACGTAAACCATTATAGATAATTCAGAATTTCTTATATTTGTCGTGCAACTTAAATGATGATTGGGACCGTTCTAGAGAAATCTGCATTAGAATTATTGAGAAAGCCATAAGTATGTTTTATAAAATCAAAAATCTTCCTTGCTATCTGTTCCTTAATGTAAACTCTGACAGAAACAAGTGGTAAGAAAATAACAGCATGCGCAATCTGGTGTTATCGCAGGATAATTCGAATCTCATGGATATATTAAGTTACTAACGCAAATGTTTTGTAAAGAATATGTCAAGATAAGAAACTGATGTGCTCTGTTAAATGTATAAAAATGGCGTATTTTGGTCATGTGATGAAAAACAAAAATTCTTAGAGATTATGGGAATATATAATGAAGATTTAAGGCTTGTACAAAATTATACTAGAGACAAAAACCTCTATTCTGCTAGACGATAATGATACTGAGAGAATTTCTATTTAAAGAGGAATCTGACAACGTTGTGTCTTATCCTCAACTTTGTTTAATGTGTATCAGATATGCGAAAGACACACTGATCACGTTAACGTAGTCACTAGAGAATGGATTTCGCGTAAATACATAAAAGACAAAGCTACTTGTGATTAGTAAACAAGACGTTTGCTCTAATGACGACAAGTCGATGCAACTAATTGTCAAGGATGAGCATATTACAACAGTTTTGTCATCGTAAAGTTCATAGAAAAGTTAATACTTAGGATGCTGATGAAACCACACACTAAATTCTGATGAAGAAATTAAAACTCGTATAAAAATGGCTATAGGAGCATTTATGAAACTTTCAGTAATTCTCAGCCGAATCTAAAACTAAGAATTAAGTTCCTAAAATATTATGTATATCCTGTATGACTATATGGATGTGGAACCTGGATCATGAAAGTTAATATGATGAACAAGTTAGCTTTTGAGATGTGGTCTTATCGTAGAATGTAAACTGCTATAAACAAACTTTTACGAGTCATAATAAAAACCAATGTCCATTGAGCATATGGCAATGGAAGAAGAAAAAATGTTTAAATTATCTGTATACGCGTACAAAAAATATTAACTAAGGGAATTAATTCTTCTTCTTCTTAGCCTTCCGTCGATCTTTATCCTGAGCAACATACTTCCTATTTGTTTTGACTGTTAACCTTTGACTTTTTTTGTTATCTACCCATCTCATATGTGGTCTTCTTCTTGGTAGTCTACCGTTTTAAGGTCTTCAATGTTGTATTGTGGCGTTCAAACGTTGGTCTTTTTGTCTAGCATTGTGGCCTGCGAAGCTCCATTTGAATTTGGCAATTTTTGTTCCTCTTTTTACCTGAAAGTTGTATACCTAATTGCTTTTTCGTTTTCCGTCGTGACTAGTTTATTCATATTTGCCTTGGTTAGGCTCCAGGTTTGACATCCATATGTCATGAAAGATACATTGGTTGAACACTTGGCTCCTCAATACCATTTAAGAAATGACCAGACTTAGAGTAGGTATAATGGCCATAAGCGACATGAGGTGGCCAAATAGTGGTACTTGTATTGTTGATAACCATATGGTATATCACTCGGGAAATGATGACGGTCTACATATGTATGGGGTTGAAGTAATCGTATCTCCTCAATTACGTCAATATGTTACAAATGTTATACATGTTTCTGAAAGATTAATAATAATCCAACTGAATACTACTCCGATCAAATTAAATGTTTTACAAGTGTATGCCCCAATCAGCGATAAACCAGAAGAAGAGGTAGAGCAATTCTATGAGTTGTTGATAAATTCACTTAAACAAATTAAAAAGAAGATATAACTATTATTATGGCTGAATGCGAAAATTGGTAAAGAGAAAAGTGGTGAATTAATTGGTGATTTTGGTGTAAAACTATTTGAAGAGGAAGAAGAAATTTGTAATACTAAATACGTTCTTCAAACTACCACCAAGATGTTTGTATACTTGGGTCTTTCCTCAAGATCAACCAGGAAATATAATAATCTAATCAAATTGATTACATAATGGTAAACAAGAGATTTCTTAATGGATGCCTATCAGTTAAAAGTTACCCCTGTGCTGACGTATCGTCAGATCATATCAGAGGCTTTCGAAATGTGGCTTTATCGTCGACTCCTGAAAGTTTGCTGCAATTAATTCTACAAGAAAAAGTAGAAGGAAAACAAGGATCAGGAAGGCGAAATCGTACGTGGTTCAACACATCAACCACAAATCTTTTCAGAGCAGCAGTTGGCAAAATACAGATTGCCATGATGGTCGCCAACATCCGAAATGGATAGGCACTACAAGAAGAAGAAGAAGTCTTCTAGGACTAGATTAAAAAGCTTTGGCGATAGTACTTCCCCTTGTGTAACATCTCTCTTAATGGGGATTGGATTTGTATTTTCTTCTAGTTTGATTATCACAGTGGCTTTTTCATATATATTATGTAATAGTTGCCTATATCTCGAATCTATTCTACAATTTTTAATAGCTACAAATACTATTCATTGTCTACAAAGGCAAGAAATATGAGTAGTTGGTATTCATTTGCTTCTCTATCCATGTTCTCATTGTCAGCAGATGGTCTGATATACTATATACTTTGCGGATAATAGTTCATTACGGAATTAATTATTTCCTTATGGAAAATAATTAGTTCATTATTATTAGTTTATTAGCGAGACGAAGCAATATTGTGTCTTTCTGTTAAAAATATGTCTTCCAATTTGACAACTAAACAGTTAAACAATCGAGTAGTTTTTTTAAGAATTTGTGGTTAATGCTCAACAAATTAACTAATAGCTTTTTTTCAACGATAAACATAAAATAAATAACATACTATAAAGAAGATGTATTTAATTCATCAATATAGTAATCAACCATTTTCTTTGTCCTATATCTAATTTTTTACCTCCATATCTGTAACAACTAAATGATGGACTGCACTATTTCAGATAACAATCGTTTAAGGACAAATATGAACTAGGAAAAACAAAGACGAGGGAAAACAAATACATACTAATTAATCTTGTGTGGAAATAAAAACTCGTATCTATATTTGCAGAGTTCTTTCAGTGCGTATTATTGGAAAGCTACTACTAGGCTAACAATGCTTGAGTTATCGCCCTTCGTATTTGCAACACGAATAACAATGTATAAAACAAACGATGGCAGGCAGACTAATCGGGATTTGTCAATGGTAACCCGGAGAAAAATAGAACACGCGTGCGAATTTTGTAACGAAAGGAAACGTCTATATGGAAGTTTTTCAATAGGGGGAAAGGTTTATTCAGTATTCGAACAATTGTACCCCTTGGTGTTCGCAGATTTTTGGTGTGATAAATATTACTATGATATAAGGGATCGACGAGATTATAAAACTAAAACACAATCACTTTGTTCGATCTTTATTACAAGCCTCTTGATTTTAATGCGTTACATATAAGAGTATATGAGCATGTAAAACGGAGACATCAACAGCAAAGATTGAGCACTTGAAAAAATAAAGAATCAACCGTGCCTTTTGTGTTCAGTAAAATAAGCATTTACAAGTATTCTTGTTCCAATGTACACTCAACCCTAACTACAAAAAAATTATAAATTCCTGTAGTGGACAACGGTCTCTTAGATTTTTGTCTAATATAAGACTTCCTTGTATCTTCTTCGGTAGATTGTGGAAATTTTGTCGATTCCATCAATAAAATTTTTGCAACGCATTTTTAAGCAGGATTTTTGTTATACCATAAGAAGGCTTTACCTTCTGGTTCTTGTTATTTGTTGTTATCGCGATTTACTCTTTTTGGGCTGGACGATGACATCAGGTAGTCAAGACGTGCGAATTTGTTAGTAGCCATGGAGCAGTGGTCAGGCGAACAACGTTACTGTTGTAAAAGTGTCAAAAAATATTGTAAAAGCGTGGATAGCAATGTTTCGAAACACTTATTCAGCTCAAAGTCAGAAACTTCCAGGAACAGCAATGAATATTGCTGCGGTACTCTGTACAGTGATTCGATTTCCCAAAAAATTGGCTCGTTAGGTTGCACAGACATTACAAATTAGTCATTTAAGCTTGCAAACCATTTTGAAGCAGGGTTTCCAGTTTCATCCGTACAAAATTAAACTTGTACAGTACTTAAAATCTACAAACTTTTTCAGAAGAAAAAGGATCTGTGAAACACTGATGAAGTTCTTTTGGAATGAATGTGGCTTGGAGACGATAATCTTTAGTGACGAAGCTCATTTTCATTACAAATAACCCACACGAAAATCATGCAAAACACTTTAAAAGAGTGACAGTGTGGTGTGCGGTGTCAGCAAATGAATTAATTGGTCCCTATTTTCTTTTAAAGATTCTTGCGGTCATGCTTTAATGAAAATTGCAAGTTACTCTGGAATGTTACTTACTTTGGTATAGTATGTGTGCCACTGAACATGCAACATACTTGTCCGTCAATCATGTAAATGAATTATTTCTAGGGCATCTCATCTCCTTAATACATGGCTACATTGAATGGTCTACTTTGATCCATAGCTCAGCTCGAATAACGAAGTCCCGATGAAATTAACAATATTCCAATTGCTTTATGCCAACGTGTGTTTCGACACTTGCGCAGATGTTTGCACAAGTGCTGTGAGCAAGACGGCAGTCATATGGACTTCATTGTTTTAAAAAGTATTATTTGCATTTGTTCTCTTTTATGATTTGGTAATAAATTATTTCCGTCTTTATAACTTTGTCTTTTATAACTTTTTGAAAAGGGAAATTTACTAAACCTACTAGATCCCTTGATGGATCTGGTAGCATAACCGTTGTGCCAAGACGTTTTCTAAACGTGTAACAATTTTATATAGCCCCACGTTGGGCGCCATTTGTAACAATATTTAATTTGCTCGTAGGAGGTTGAAAGGGGGGACCGAACAATTAGTGGGGAGGAGATAAGGTAAGCAAATAAATTGATTTTTTGCAAACGGCTACTCGTATTTTGGTTGGAGAGCTAGGTCGTGAATAAGGATTCCTTTATTTGGGGGACTGGGAGAAACTAACTACAAAAAAAAATCAAAAAACTATTTAAAGCAATCTCCACACACTACACAAGAAGATTCCTAAACTATTTAAAATGTACACCGTTTAAAAAAATCCTCTTGTTTAGAAAGAAAAGTTTTCTCTCCTAAAAATTTCAAGGGTGAATATCTTTTTTAAAAGAAATAATTTTAAACTTCTGGTTTAAAGAGAAACATTACATATTTATTTTTATTTCACATGAACAATTATTACAAATAAAATTATCCAAATTTATCAACAAACCTTACATTGAGTTGAACTTTTTAACAAAACAGAATTTAAGCTATGTTTATCAACAATTGTTACATTGAACATTGAACCTTCTAACAAAACAGACTTTTGGTTGTGTACCAAATGAGGGAAAAGGATAATGCAGACTCATATGTCGAAATGGAATATCAAACTTTTGTGAATTATTAACTAATTATCAAGGTTAACTTTATCTAAAAGAAAACTAAAATATGTAAATTAGCTCACCCATAAAACCATATTTATTTATGACAAACTTTTTAGTTTGTCATGAAAGCAAATCTTAGTATATTAACGAAAAATATTTATTTTATTTAGAAAAATTTAACAAAACTACTTTGCTTCACTAGCTGATTATTTCTTCTTAAGTTATTAAGAAAGTTTGTTACCTTGGAATTAGATACAAAAAAACACTGTTTCACACAAACTTGAAACGATCTGGAGTCGACCTCTATGAAACAAACTGGGAACTGGACAAATCTTGAGGAGGTCAAACATCGAATTGGACTTCAGGTTATCCTGAGGATAACACTATGTATTTTTAAAAACGGCTGCTTAATTTTCACTTAAAACCATGTGGGTCTCACTTAGCCTTCAGACACACTGTTTATCAAATCCCGTGACACGGAATACAGCAACAAACCGGTGATTATGTCGCTTTACAAAGACTGCTAAACAGCATTTGAGCCTAATTACCTTCTTTTTAACCAAAACTCATTCGAATTAAGCCAAAAATTTTGCCGGTTTTTTTCTGAAAATCAACCTCAGTGACGCAAAAAGATTAACAATATTTTTCGGTGTTTTATTATATAAGGGGTGAAATGAAAATGCTACAAATGTTTTAATATATTTCCAAAAGTTTCCACTAAAGTTTGTACGACATTAGCGCAGATATTCGAAGATCATTAGTGATCGATAAACAAAGACGTCTATTGCCGCATTGTCTTTGATAATGTCTGCCGAAGTTGCAGATGAAAGGCCAGGAAGAAATAGTTCCAGACCATAGCCTATAATCTTACTATCATTACGTGAAGTAATGTGAAGTATGAGGTATGAAGTGTCTAAGGAGTTGTTTGTAATCAAAATCAATAAATTGGGTTGCAAAATGATCTAAAATATAAGAAAAACTTTGTTGTCATGGCCTGGACTATTAGAGGCGCAGCAACAAAGCACAAACATAAATGATGGAATACAAATAGGGATTTGTCAACGCCGAACCACAATAAAAACCACTCGACAGCGAACGCCCGCAAATATTAAAAAAGTAGGCTGAAAAGCATTACAGTCACGCTGTTGCTATGTCGTCACAGTTTCGCCATGTTAGTTACGCATACATAAACGGGTTCAAAGGACCCGAGTGGAATCTAATTAACCCCTAAATATGAAACACATCGTAGACCTGTAATTTTCAACTTTGTCCGAAGTCATGTTGTCGGTTTGTTATCAAATACCGTTAGACTCTTTGTGCGGTTTGATTATATCTATCCTGTTGATGGCGGTTTCGTTTACCTGGTCATTTTAATTGATTTATCTCATTTTCTGGAATTGCGTACTGATGAATATTTAACTGACCGACGAGAATTGATCGAACACTATTTCATAATCCATTCTACGCTACTTTGACCAAAAGAAAACCAATTCATTTGAAAATTGTTCATTTTGTAATATTCCAACGTTATATGTTTTTCTCAAATAACCTTTTTCAATTGATATTTATTCATTTGTTACATATGATACCGATATTATCTACTTTACCGATAACTCCCCGCGGAAGCCCTTTGTTCAGTTGATTGATCGAATAGTTTTGTTGTAAAGAATTAGTAGATATACTAAGAGGGCACGACTATAGAGATAGGGAAATCAATGTGTTAGAGAGAGAAGGATCTTTTAGTGAGTAAGAGTGAGAAAGATATATGACGTCGAAGGAATCTTCTATACCGTAATTCAACTATTGTCCGCTAGGTGGCGCTATTTTTAAATTTAAATATTAAATAAATTATTATAAAAATAAAATAACTAAAACAAATAAAGATTGTAGATATGTAGTGCCTAAGAACGCTCTTCTTCTTTTTGTCAACTGTCTATTCTTCTTCTCATTCTTTCCGCAACTGCCAATTCTTCTTCTTTTTCCGTGGAGTCATGGACAATAAAGATTGTAGGTATGTAGTGCCTAAACGGCTTAACGTAGAGAGATATGGGAGGTATCATGTGACAAGTCGGCATCAGTAATTCGCCATTTTTACTTCAAATTAAATTTATAAAATATTTTTGTAGTTTAACTATTATTCAAATTAATTTAATTATAAATTTTCTGTCATAATGTATAAGGGATCGTTGGAAAGGAGCAAAGCCAAGAGGTACAATCATGTATAAGAATTAAACAAAGCGATGGACCATAAAGACCTTAGATAGGTAGTGCCTAAACAACTTAAGGTACCGGGATGTGCAAGGTATCATGTGATAGGGCTAAATAAATATATTTGGATACTATCGAAAAATTAAACATAACATCATGCCATAAAGGCTTTAGATATGTATCTACACGCTTATTGGTCCGATCGTAATGTATGAGGGGTCGTTCGAAAGGAGAGAAAGAGAGAGGTATATTCGTATAAAACAATTAAACATACAATGGACCATAAAGACCTTAGGTATGTAGTACCTATACCACTCAAAATAGAGGGATGTGCGACGTATCATGTGATAGGGTCTAACGAATAGAATTGATTGATATAGAAAAATCTACCATAATATTATGCGATAAAGGCATTGAATACGTATATAACGAATATATCTAGATAGGAAAATAGATTAACTATATGACAAATCTTGAATTATTTACTTAAATTTGGAATCTGGCTCAGTACCAAATAAACAACTGATCGAATCCTAACATGCAACATAGCAAATGAATGGGGAGGATATAATAGGATAAATAGCAAATAAGGCGACTATTAAAATGTCACTACATCCGTGTTTCAACTACCATTCCAAAGGTCACAAGCTAACGGACGTACACAAGCGTTAATATTGTAAATCGAAATTCATATTTATGAAAGGAATGAAAAACCAAAGATTCTGGTTTAAAGAATATATTTTTAATATAAATAAGTACATACTTAAATATAAAACATTATTTTTTAATATGAATGCTACAGATCTAAATATAAAATACAGCTCGTTTCTTATTTGTACTCGGCGTTGTGCTGAGTTTGTCTAGTTTTATCTTATTATATATATGTATCTTCTTGCCTATTGGCCCAGTCGTAACGTATGAGGGGTAATTGGAAAGGAAAGAAGGCGAGAGGTACAATTAGAAAAAATTAAACAGAACATGTCATAAAAATCATTAGATATATCAAGTAATAGAATAAAAAATAATAATAACATTTTTTTGATTGTACACATACACATATCTTTATCTATTTTCTATCGTTGAAGGAATTATTGGTGTAGGGAATGGCAGCTGTCTCCGAATAGTATGAACTTCTGGACCATCCAAAAGGTAATTTCCAGAAATATGCTGCTCAATGAATTCCGTTTCATCGCCGGCTAGGGTTTCGACCATGGATATCGCTGAGCGAAAGATACATATTCCAGTCCCGCAAAGTACCGGCATGCTGAAATAAGCTGTTGTTTAGTATGTACTAGTACAGGATTGATGATTCCCATTTTTTAGAAGAAGTCTGTAAATAAAGTAAAATCAAAATCACATCATATTTATACTCTATATTTGCAGTCACATATTTATTAATTCATATTATCTACAAAACAGCAATTTTTCCCAAGATTGAAAATAATCACAAGAAAACTAAAATTTAACAATCCATACTGAGACTCATGATAAAACATAAACAAATTTTTTAAATCAAAAGTCTTTTAGTTTAGAGTAATTCGACTGAATTACATAATAATATGCAAGTTACGAATATAATAAAAAACGAGATATTAGAAAAGAACTAATATGTATGAATAAAACTAAAACAAAATGTGTCTCTGATGTGGGACTCTAACCTGATGCAATGAGACTTGGAGTAAAACAGAAACATAAAATGTGTCTAAAACAGAAGGCCTGTAAGAGAAAAAAAGATCGTAAAATTTCAAAGCAAAAATATAGTTTAGAAAAATTCGACAGAGAAAATTACATAGATACCTATAAACAAGTTACAAATATAAGCGAAAATAGAATGAGATATTAGAAAAGAACTAGTATGTATGAACTAAACTAAAAAAGGTGTCTCTGTTGCGAGACTCTAACCTAATGCAACGGATAAAACAGAAACAAAAAATATCTAAAAAGGTCTGTACGAAAAAAACAATCACAAAATTTCAAAGCAATAGTCTTTTAATGTAGAGTAATTCGACAGAGAAAATTTATACAAGTTACGAATATACATAAGCAACAATAGAACGAGATATTAGAAAAGAACTAATATGTATGAATAAACCTAAAAAACGTGTCTCTGGTGAGGGATTCCAATCTGTTGTAACGAGGCGCGAGATAAAACAGAGACAGAAAAATGGGTCTAAAAAGAAGGTCTGTAAGAGAAGAAATGATGCAACATTTCAAAGCAAGAGTCTTTTAATTTAAAGTAATTCGACAGAGAAAATTTATACAAGTTACGAATATACATAAGCAACAATAGAACGAGATATTTGAAAACAACCAATATGTATAAATAAACCTAAAAAAAAACGTGTCTCTGGTGCGGGATTCTAATCTGTTGCAACGAGACGCGAGATAAAACAGAGACAGAAA
The DNA here is from genome assembly GCF_040954645.1 of Diabrotica undecimpunctata. Taxonomy (NCBI): domain Eukaryota; kingdom Metazoa; phylum Arthropoda; class Insecta; order Coleoptera; family Chrysomelidae; genus Diabrotica; species Diabrotica undecimpunctata. The sequence continues at coordinate 44,591,512 of NC_092803.1, read as the reverse complement.
AATGGGTCTAAAAAGAAGGTCTGTAAGAAAAGAAATAAGACAAAATTTCACAGCAAAAGTCTTTTAGTTTGGAGTAATTCGACAGAGAAAATGAATACAAATTACGAATATAATCTAAATTACTATGTATGAATAAAACTAAAAAAAATGTGTCTCTTGTGCGAGACTCTAACCTGATGCAACGCTACGATACTCTGGAACGAAAAAATCGAGACATACAGACGGAAATACATCAAGAGCCAACTTAGAACCTTAAACTGTAATGTAAATTTAAACATAAAAGTAAAAAATAATTTATAAAGAATCATTTACCTATATGTTAACTGTAATAAATGTAACAGACTAGGAACTGGTTTTCTTACTTTGAAACTAGAATACTAATATTTAAGTAATTCCCGAATTTCAAAATTTATTTCAATGTCTAGTATTAATAGTTTTTTAACATTCTACTAATAGATCGTTAAATATTAGTTTTCTTGTGATTATTCACAATATTGAGGGAAAGTTTGTAGATAATATGAATTAATTTGTATTTTAGTTGTGTATACTTATTTTCCCAAATTGCATGTCTTAATATAACATTTGTACGTAACACTCACATTATTTTCGTATTGACATTAATTTATATCGCAATAATTGACAGGTAAAAATAATTAAAACGTATGCAGATAAACATTAATTGATTAATTCATATGTAAATAAAACAGTTACAGACTTAAATAATAACAACCTAATATTCGACGAAAACTTTTCCAAATGCAAAAAAAATTAAACATTTCACTCTATAACTTAAACAAACCATCGACGAACGATTTCCCGTTTTAACTTTAATGCTAAATGAATTCGAAAATTAATATTTTAATATCATTGAATTAATCTTATTCTCTATATCAAATTAGATTTCAATCACCATCGATCGTAAAAAGTGGATCAAATAATACATCACAGTTGTTATTCTAATTAAAATCCATCTGCGACGTATATAGGAAGATATATTAAATAGGTTTATTGTTAAAGACATCCGTATACACGTAAACATCTCTGATACTAGGACGATTTTTAACACTCTTAAACGTTTTTTCATCGTTTTTCATGGCTTTTCTCTGCCGCTATACGCATTATGACATTTAATGCAAAATCTCTATCTTCCTGACTCTTTCGATGGATAAAATCCTACAAGAAAATCATTCTAATCCCATTTCAGGTCAATAATGATTTAATCGCACATATAATAGAATTAAAAAAAATACAAAATTACAACTAATATCAAAAGAATAATCTAGTACTGAAAAAAAAAATAATATTAAACATCCGATAGAAATTATCACTACGAGTACATATTTCCTTTCGAAAAAATATTTCTAAACGTTGTAGGTCCCTTAATCATTTCCGAAAAAGGTAATGTTTTATCCTAACTCTTCAAGACGACCTTACAAAACTTTCTTGTGCAGTTTTTATTCTGAACCATGAATCTGAGACTATAAGCCTAGGGTTCACGGAAAAATTCATTTGTACATTTAGTATTTCAGGATCAGACTTTATCTCCAATCTTTTCAAAAATGTAGCAAAAATTTTTTCTAGTATTCTAATATAATCGATTCAATAAATCGAATTAGATTTCAATCACCATTGATCTTAAAGTCGACCAAATAACATATCACAGATGTTATTCTAATCAACATCTATTTGCGACGTATGTAGGAAGATATATTAAATTAATATATTGGTAAAGGCATCTGTATACAAGCAAATATCTCTGTTACTAGGACGATTCTAACACTCTTAAACTTTTTTTTTCTCTTTTTATGGCTTTTCTCTGCCTCGATATGTATATCATGAAATTTAATGCAAAAGATCTATCTTCTAAACTTTTTCGATGTACACAATCTTACAAAAAATCATTTGAGACAATTTTTAAAACGTTTTTTCATTGCCTTTCATGGCTTTTCTCTCGAAGATCAATTTTCCGTTTTAACTTTAATGCTAAATGGATTCGAAAATTAATATTCTAATATTATCGATTCAATCTTATTCTCTTAATCAAATTAGATTTCAATCAACATTAATTTTGTTAATAATACATCCCAGATGTTACTCTAATCAACATCCATCTACGACGTTTGTAGGAAGATATACTAAATAGGTTTATTGTTAAAGTCATCTATATGCACGCAAATATCTCTGATACTAGGATAATTTTTAAAACTCTGAATTGTTTTTCATCGCTTTTCATGGCTTTTTTTCTGTCGCTGTATGCATATGATATTTAATGCAAAAGATCCATCTTCCAGACTCTTTCGATGGACAAAATCCTACAAGAACATCATTCTAATCCTATTTCAGATCATTGAAAATATATAATCACACAAATAAGAGAATTAAAGAATACACGAAATAAAGAATACTAATTAGTTGAGGAGATATGTTGTGGAATGCAATTGTTAGATTCACCATGTCTCTAATAACATCATTATCAACGTCTGTTTTGCCGTGCAATTCTTAGAAGGCACAGATTAAAGCAAAGTTCTGAATTTGGTTTCGAAAATTAGTTTACGGATTTTAAAAAATACTAAATTGCAACTTATATCCAAAGTATAAACCAGTACGAAAAAAAAATGATAAACATCCGATAGAAATTATCACTACACATTCATTCCCTTTTGAAAAAATATTTCTAAACATTGTAGGTCCCTTAGTCATTTTTGAAAAAGGTAATCTTTTATCCTAACTCTTCAAGATGATCTTACAAAATTTTCTTGTGCATTCCCTTTTCTGAACCACAAATCTGAGACTATAAGCCGAGGGTTCATAGAAAAATTCATTTGTACATTTAGTGTTCCAGAATCTATCGTATCAGATCAAGAATCAGATGTTATGTCCAATCTTTTTAAAAATATAGCAAAACTCTTTAAGATAAAGAAACTAAACTGTAGCGTTTATCACCCACAGTCTAATGATGTACTGGAATGGTCTCATGCTACCTTAGTAGACTATATAAAGCACTATATCAAAGACAGTCAGACCAGTTGGGATGATTGAATTAATTGCACAACGTTTTCTTTTGGTACGACAATATATTTGTTAACCAAATTCTCTCCATTTGAACTTCTCTTTGGTAACAAAGCTAATCTTTTAAGCTCTATGACCCAAAATCCTAAATTTCTCTACACCTATGACGATTATATAAATGCAGTTAATTCGAAATCACAAAAGTCACACCAATTAGAAGGAGAAAATTCAATCAACCTTAAAGATATATGAAACAAAGAATACTACGGTAGAAAAGTTAAAGAAACAGAATACAATGCTGATGATAATGTTTATCTCCTTAATAAACAAAAAACAGATAGGAAAATCTAGGAAAATTAAGTTTGCATCCCAAAGGACCGTATAAGCTAATAGATAAAATAGAAAAAAAAGCCGCAAAGTAGTTTATTTTAATCTCTTAAAATTAGAATTTGTGTCAGCTTAGTTGCTTCCATCCTCATTTTGGCCACGTCTTTTTTATACGTGAATACACCTATTACGAAACTTTTAGGTATATATTATGAGTAATTACAACCTGTTTATTTCTATAAAAAATCATGGGATACCAGAAGTTATTTAGACCTAATTATATTTGAAGAAAAAATTATCATTTCTCGAAATCACTTAGAGAAAAATGGTTCCAAAAATCTTTCACGTACACATCCATCTATTTATAAAACTAACTTAAAACTTATAATTTAAATAATACTAGATAGCTTGAAAGAAAGCTAAGTCTTCGCTCATTGGATATAATAGATTCCAAAAGAGGACTACTGAATATTATAAGCTCCGCTTTCAAAACATTATTCGGAACACTGGATAATAATAATGCTAAATTTTATGACAAAGCAATCATAAAGGTAAATAATGAAGAAAAACATTTGATTGATCCTTTTTAAATAATAAATTCAAGTTGTTCAGTCAATAATCACTAATTTCAATAAAACAGTTACAGACTTAAATAATAACAGGGCAATATTTGATGAAAACTTTTCCAAATTGCAAAAATATGAGAAACAATTCAAAATTAATCATTTTAAACTAGAACAAACAAACCATCGACGAACAATTTTCCGTTTTAATTTTAATACTAACTGAACTTGAAAATGAATATTCCAATATCATCGATTTAATTTTATTCTCTAAATCAAATTCGATTTCAATCAACATCGAATTTAAAGTCGATCAAATAATACAAATTTTAATGCCTATATTTGTCTTAATTTTAAAAATTCTTAAAAAAAAGTATAGAAAACTCTTGACTTTTAATTAAAACTCCTTATTTTCATTAACTTTTATAGTACATATAGATTACTTCCTTTAATTTCCAACAGAGTTTCGTGTATCGCAAAAAATGCATCAAATCATTTAATAATAGTGACATTGTTGAATTTATCATAAATCAATCAGATGCATTTTTTTGCGATACGCGAAACTCTGTTGGAAATTAAAGGAAGTAATCTATATGTACTATAAATGTTAATGAAAATAAGGAGTTTTAATTAAAAGTCAAGAGTTTTCTATACTTTTTTTTAAGAATTTTTAAAATTAAGACAAATATAGGCATTAAAATTTGTATTATTTGATCGACTTTAAATTCGATGTTGATTGAAATCGAATTTGATTTAGAGAATAAAATTAAATCGATGATATTGGAATATTCATTTTCAAGTTCAGTTAGTATTAAAATTAAAACGGAAAATTGTTCGTCGATGGTTTGTTTGTTCTAGTTTAAAATGATTAATTTTGAATTGTTTCTCATATTTTTGCAATTTGGAAAAGTTTTCATCAAATATTGCCCTGTTATTATTTAAGTCTGTAACTGTTTTATTGAAATTAGTGATTATTGACTGAACAACTTGAATTTATTATTTAAAAAGGATCAATCAAATGTTTTTCTTCATTATTTACCTTTATGATTGCTTTGTCATAAAATTTAGCATTATTATTATCCAGTGTTCCGAATAATGTTTTGAAAGCGGAGCTTATAATATTCAGTAGTCCTCTTTTGGAATCTATTATATCCAATGAGCGAAGACTTAGCTTTCTTTCAAGCTATCTAGTATTATTTAAATTATAAGTTTTAAGTTAGTTTTATAAATAGATGGATGTGTACGTGAAAGATTTTTGGAACCATTTTTCTCTAAGTGATTTCGAGAAATGATAATTTTTTCTTCAAATATAATTAGGTCTAAATAACTTCTGGTATCCCATGATTTTTTATAGAAATAAACAGGTTGTAATTACTCATAATATATACCTAAAAGTTTCGTAATAGGTGTATTCACGTATAAAAAAGACGTGGCCAAAATGAGGATGGAAGCAACTAAGCTGACACAAATTCTAATTTTAAGAGATTAAAATAAACTACTTTGCGGCTTTTTTTTCTATTTTATCTATTAGCTTATACGGTCCTTTGGGATGCAAACTTAATTTTCCTAGATTTTCCTATCTGTTTTTTGTTTATTAAGGAGATAAACATTATCATCAGCATTGTATTCTGTTTCTTTAACTTTTCTACCGTAGTATTCTTTGTTTCATATATCTTTAAGGTTGATTGAATTTTCTCCTTCTAATTGGTGTGACTTTTGTGATTTCGAATTAACTGCATTTATATAATCGTCATAGGTGTAGAGAAATTTAGGATTTTGGGTCATAGAGCTTAAAAGATTAGCTTTGTTACCAAAGAGAAGTTCAAATGGAGAGAATTTGGTTAACAAATATATTGTCGTACCAAAAGAAAACGTTGTGCAATTAATTCAATCATCCCAACTGGTCTGACTGTCTTTGATATAGTGCTTTATATAGTCTACTAAGGTAGCATGAGACCATTCCAGTACATCATTAGACTGTGGGTGATAAACGCTACAGTTTAGTTTCTTTATCTTAAAGAGTTTTGCTATATTTTTAAAAAGATTGGACATAACATCTGATTCTTGATCTGATACGATAGATTCTGGAACACTAAATGTACAAATGAATTTTTCTATGAACCCTCGGCTTATAGTCTCAGATTTGTGGTTCAGAAAAGGGAATGCACAAGAAAATTTTGTAAGATCATCTTGAAGAGTTAGGATAAAAGATTACCTTTTTCAAAAATGACTAAGGGACCTACAATGTTTAGAAATATTTTTTCAAAAGGGAATGAATGTGTAGTGATAATTTCTATCGGATGTTTATCATTTTTTTTTCGTACTGGTTTATACTTTGGATATAAGTTGCAATTTAGTATTTTTTAAAATCCGTAAACTAATTTTCGAAACCAAATTCAGAACTTTGCTTTAATCTGTGCCTTCTAAGAATTGCACGGCAAAACAGACGTTGATAATGATGTTATTAGAGACATGGTGAATCTAACAATTGCATTCCACAACATATCTCCTCAACTAATTAGTATTCTTTATTTCGTGTATTCTTTAATTCTCTTATTTGTGTGATTATATATTTTCAATGATCTGAAATAGGATTAGAATGATGTTCTTGTAGGATTTTGTCCATCGAAAGAGTCTGGAAGATGGATCTTTTGCATTAAATATCATATGCATACAGCGACAGAAAAAAAGCCATGAAAAGCGATGAAAAACAATTCAGAGTTTTAAAAATTATCCTAGTATCAGAGATATTTGCGTGCATATAGATGACTTTAACAATAAACCTATTTAGTATATCTTCCTACAAACGTCGTAGATGGATGTTGATTAGAGTAACATCTGGGATGTATTATTAACAAAATTAATGTTGATTGAAATCTAATTTGATTAAGAGAATAAGATTGAATCGATAATATTAGAATATTAATTTTCGAATCCATTTAGCATTAAAGTTAAAACGGAAAATTGATCTTCGAGAGAAAAGCCATGAAAGGCAATGAAAAAACGTTTTAAAAATTGTCTCAAATGATTTTTTGTAAGATTGTGTACATCGAAAAAGTTTAGAAGATAGATCTTTTGCATTAAATTTCATGATATACATATCGAGGCAGAGAAAAGCCATAAAAAGAGAAAAAAAAAGTTTAAGAGTGTTAGAATCGTCCTAGTAACAGAGATATTTGCTTGTATACAGATGCCTTTACCAATATATTAATTTAATATATCTTCCTACATACGTCGCAAATAGATGTTGATTAGAATAACATCTGTGATATGTTATTTGGTCGACTTTAAGATCAATGGTGATTGAAATCTAATTCGATTTATTGAATCGATTATATTAGAATACTAGAAAAAATTTTTGCTACATTTTTGAAAAGATTGGAGATAAAGTCTGATCCTGAAATACTAAATGTACAAATGAATTTTTCCGTGAACCCTAGGCTTATAGTCTCAGATTCATGGTTCAGAATAAAAACTGCACAAGAAAGTTTTGTAAGGTCGTCTTGAAGAGTTAGGATAAAACATTACCTTTTTCGGAAATGATTAAGGGACCTACAACGTTTAGAAATATTTTTTCGAAAGGAAATATGTACTCGTAGTGATAATTTCTATCGGATGTTTAATATTATTTTTTTTTTCAGTACTAGATTATTCTTTTGATATTAGTTGTAATTTTGTATTTTTTTTAATTCTATTATATGTGCGATTAAATCATTATTGACCTGAAATGGGATTAGAATGATTTTCTTGTAGGATTTTATCCATCGAAAGAGTCAGGAAGATAGATATTTTGCATTAAATGTCATAATGCGTATAGCGGCAGAGAAAAGCCATGAAAAACGATGAAAAAACGTTTAAGAGTGTTAAAAATCGTCCTAGTATCAGAGATGTTTACGTGTATACGGATGTCTTTAACAATAAACCTATTTAATATATCTTCCTATATACGTCGCAGATGGATTTTAATTAGAATAACAACTGTGATGTATTATTTGATCCACTTTTTACGATCGATGGTGATTGAAATCTAATTTGATATAGAGAATAAGATTAATTCAATGATATTAAAATATTAATTTTCGAATTCATTTAGCATTAAAGTTAAAACGGGAAATCGTTCGTCGATGGTTTGTTTAAGTTATAGAGTGAAATGTTTAATTTTTTTTGCATTTGGAAAAGTTTTCGTCGAATATTAGGTTGTTATTATTTAAGTCTGTAACTGTTTTATTTACATATGAATTAATCAATTAATGTTTATCTGCATACGTTTTAATTATTTTTACCTGTCAATTATTGCGATATAAATTAATGTCAATACGAAAATAATGTGAGTGTTACGTACAAATGTTATATTAAGACATGCAATTTGGGAAAATAAGTATACACAACTAAAATACAAATTAATTCATATTATCTACAAACTTTCCCTCAATATTGTGAATAATCACAAGAAAACTAATATTTAACGATCTATTAGTAGAATGTTAAAAAACTATTAATACTAGACATTGAAATAAATTTTGAAATTCGGGAATTACTTAAATATTAGTATTCTAGTTTCAAAGTAAGAAAACCAGTTCCTAGTCTGTTACATTTATTACAGTTAACATATAGGTAAATGATTCTTTATAAATTATTTTTTACTTTTATGTTTAAATTTACATTACAGTTTAAGGTTCTAAGTTGGCTCTTGATGTATTTCCGTCTGTATGTCTCGATTTTTTCGTTCCAGAGTATCGTAGCGTTGCATCAGGTTAGAGTCTCGCACAAGAGACACATTTTTTTTAGTTTTATTCATACATAGTAATTTAGATTATATTCGTAATTTGTATTCATTTTCTCTGTCGAATTACTCCAAACTAAAAGACTTTTGCTGTGAAATTTTGTCTTATTTCTTTTCTTACAGACCTTCTTTTTAGACCCATTTTTCTGTCTCTGTTTTATCTCGCGTCTCGTTGCAACAGATTAGAATCCCGCACCAGAGACACGTTTTTTTTTTAGGTTTATTTATACATATTGGTTGTTTTCAAATATCTCGTTCTATTGTTGCTTATGTATATTCGTAACTTGTATAAATTTTCTCTGTCGAATTACTTTAAATTAAAAGACTCTTGCTTTGAAATGTTGCATCATTTCTTCTCTTACAGACCTTCTTTTTAGACCCATTTTTCTGTCTCTGTTTTATCTCGCGCCTCGTTACAACAGATTGGAATCCCTCACCAGAGACACGTTTTTTAGGTTTATTCATACATATTAGTTCTTTTCTAATATCTCGTTCTATTGTTGCTTATGTATATTCGTAACTTGTATAAATTTTCTCTGTCGAATTACTCTACATTAAAAGACTATTGCTTTGAAATTTTGTGATTGTTTTTTTCGTACAGACCTTTTTAGATATTTTTTGTTTCTGTTTTATCCGTTGCATTAGGTTAGAGTCTCGCAACAGAGACACCTTTTTTAGTTTAGTTCATACATACTAGTTCTTTTCTAATATCTCATTCTATTTTCGCTTATATTTGTAACTTGTTTATAGGTATCTATGTAATTTTCTCTGTCGAATTTTTCTAAACTATATTTTTGCTTTGAAATTTTACGATCTTTTTTTCTCTTACAGGCCTTCTGTTTTAGACACATTTTATGTTTCTGTTTTACTCCAAGTCTCATTGCATCAGGTTAGAGTCCCACATCAGAGACACATTTTGTTTTAGTTTTATTCATACATATTAGTTCTTTTCTAATATCTCGTTTTTTATTATATTCGTAACTTGCATATTATTATGTAATTCAGTCGAATTACTCTAAACTAAAAGACTTTTGATTTAAAAAATTTGTTTATGTTTTATCATGAGTCTCAGTATGGATTGTTAAATTTTAGTTTTCTTGTGATTATTTTCAATCTTGGGAAAAATTGCTGTTTTGTAGATAATATGAATTAATAAATATGTGACTGCAAATATAGAGTATAAATATGATGTGATTTTGATTTTACTTTATTTACAGACTTCTTCTAAAAAATGGGAATCATCAATCCTGTACTAGTACATACTAAACAACAGCTTATTTCAGCATGCCGGTACTTTGCGGGACTGGAATATGTATCTTTCGCTCAGCGATATCCATGGTCGAAACCCTAGCCGGCGATGAAACGGAATTCATTGAGCAGCATATTTCTGGAAATTACCTTTTGGATGGTCCAGAAGTTCATACTATTCGGAGACAGCTGCCATTCCCTACACCAATAATTCCTTCAACGATAGAAAATAGATAAAGATATGTGTATGTGTACAATCAAAAAAATGTTATTATTATTTTTTATTCTATTACTTGATATATCTAATGATTTTTATGACATGTTCTGTTTAATTTTTTCTAATTGTACCTCTCGCCTTCTTTCCTTTCCAATTACCCCTCATACGTTACGACTGGGCCAATAGGCAAGAAGATACATATATATAATAAGATAAAACTAGACAAACTCAGCACAACGCCGAGTACAAATAAGAAACGAGCTGTATTTTATATTTAGATCTGTAGCATTCATATTAAAAAATAATGTTTTATATTTAAGTATGTACTTATTTATATTAAAAATATATTCTTTAAACCAGAATCTTTGGTTTTTCATTCCTTTCATAAATATGAATTTCGATTTACAATATTAACGCTTGTGTACGTCCGTTAGCTTGTGACCTTTGGAATGGTAGTTGAAACACGGATGTAGTGACATTTTAATAGTCGCCTTATTTGCTATTTATCCTATTATATCCTCCCCATTCATTTGCTATGTTGCATGTTAGGATTCGATCAGTTGTTTATTTGGTACTGAGCCAGATTCCAAATTTAAGTAAATAATTCAAGATTTGTCATATAGTTAATCTATTTTCCTATCTAGATATATTCGTTATATACGTATTCAATGCCTTTATCGCATAATATTATGGTAGATTTTTCTATATCAATCAATTCTATTCGTTAGACCCTATCACATGATACGTCGCACATCCCTCTATTTTGAGTGGTATAGGTACTACATACCTAAGGTCTTTATGGTCCATTGTATGTTTAATTGTTTTATACGAATATACCTCTCTCTTTCTCTCCTTTCGAACGACCCCTCATACATTACGATCGGACCAATAAGCGTGTAGATACATATCTAAAGCCTTTATGGCATGATGTTATGTTTAATTTTTCGATAGTATCCAAATATATTTATTTAGCCCTATCACATGATACCTTGCACATCCCGGTACCTTAAGTTGTTTAGGCACTACCTATCTAAGGTCTTTATGGTCCATCGCTTTGTTTAATTCTTATACATGATTGTACCTCTTGGCTTTGCTCCTTTCCAACGATCCCTTATACATTATGACAGAAAATTTATAATTAAATTAATTTGAATAATAGTTAAACTACAAAAATATTTTATAAATTTAATTTGAAGTAAAAATGGCGAATTACTGATGCCGACTTGTCACATGATACCTCCCATATCTCTCTACGTTAAGCCGTTTAGGCACTACATACCTACAATCTTTATTGTCCATGACTCCACGGAAAAAGAAGAAGAATTGGCAGTTGCGGAAAGAATGAGAAGAAGAATAGACAGTTGACAAAAAGAAGAAGAGCGTTCTTAGGCACTACATATCTACAATCTTTATTTGTTTTAGTTATTTTATTTTTATAATAATTTATTTAATATTTAAATTTAAAAATAGCGCCACCTAGCGGACAATAGTTGAATTACGGTATAGAAGATTCCTTCGACGTCATATATCTTTCTCACTCTTACTCACTAAAAGATCCTTCTCTCTCTAACACATTGATTTCCCTATCTCTATAGTCGTGCCCTCTTAGTATATCTACTAGAATTATTAGAAAGAATTTGTCTAGAAGTCCTTCTCTCCACACTGTATGAGCTGCTAACAGATATCGAGTTGTCTGTGAAAATTAAATATGTAGTGTAAAAATATTAGAGTTTTAACTCAGCTGGAACATCAATTCCTTCCTCACACACGCCAATATGTCTGCAAATTCATTACATTTAATCCTTCTGAGATTAGTTTTCCATGATAGAACTATGTCGGCTCAATCTTATAAAAAAATGAAGATATCAAAGAAAATATATTTTATACACACTTCTCCAAGAAATTAATGCTCCATTGAAATATTAAAATATTTTATTAGCGTTAATAAAAACTTCCATTGTAATGTTATATTTTGCAAGCCCCTTCTATATGCTATTCGTACACTCTATATTTATTGACTCTGGTAACCCCTAGGGGTAACTACCCCTATTCAAGATCGATTTTTAAGAATTTCTGCTCTTCGACAACGTTTTGTAACACATCGAAGTCTACAAGTTCAGCTTCGAGACGTGCATGCTATACAAATTAGTACTGAAACTGTTCGCCAGCTACTTAGGGAATACAACTTAGCACCTAGGATTGCCGCCCGAGGTCCTCTATTAACTGCAGAGCATCGAAGGGGGAGACTACATTTTGCCAGAGAACACGTTAATTGGTTAGAGACTGACTGGGAACGAGTGCTATTTACTGATGAATCCCGACTTTGTTTGTACAATAACGACAGACGTGTTCGTGTGTTGCGACGACCCAACGAACGATATGCTCAGTGTAACTTTTCACACACCACATTTTTTGGTGGAGGATCCTTTATGGTGTGGGGTGGTATTTCTTTGACCGCACGTACGGACCTAGTGGTCATACAAGATGGAACTGTTACAGCTGAAAGGTACATATTGGATATCCTGGAGCAACATGTAGTACCGTTTGCTCCTTATATCGGTGAAAATTTCTTACTAATGCAAGATAATGCCCGACCTCACGCTGCACAGATCGTCAGAATTTATCTAGAAGAGGTAGAAATTAACACTATGGAATGGCCAGCACATAGTCCGGATTTAAATCCGATTGAAAATCTCTGGGATATCCTTGGTAGGCGATTAAGAGCGACACCGATACAGCCAATCAACTTACAGGAAGTGGGAGAGAGACTGATCCAGATTTGGAGAGAACTAGAACAAAATGAAATACGGCAATTAATTTTAAGTATGGGCCAACGATGTGAGGCTGTTATACGTAGTAGAGGTGGAAACACTCGTTATTAAGACTTTTTTCATATTTTAGTTTACTTTTCTTATCATTATTTTTTTAGAATTTTCCGTTTTATTCTTTTTTCTCCTGTACTTCAACATTTTCTGATGATTAGACAAATTGTTATAATTACTAATAAAATGTAGAATAAATCTGGTAAAGTTTAATTTTTTATTCTTTGCCCTTCTACAAATAAAATTGATTTATTGAAGTGGTGCGTTAATTTCTTGGAGAAGTGTAAATCAAAAATAAATAAAACTCATTGAAATAAAAGTAATAATGCAACGGTGATAATTACGTAACCTAAATTAAATCTGGATGAGAATAAAGGATTTCCACAAGTTGGATACTATTTGGGGTAATATAAAAATTAACCCAAGGGAAAGTTTCCTCTGGAAATAAAGTTAAACGAAGAATTTCAGGTCTAAAGAAAAAAAACGTAGTAACTGAGAGAAAAGTAGATACAAATTTAACTAAACAATAAGGAAAAATGCGCTACCTCATCTTTTCTCCAATTGGCAAGGAAAGTTCAAGGATTTTATATTTTACAGGATTCATACACAAATAAAAAGCATTATAAAAACAATACAACAAATAGGTTAAATATTTTCCTAAAATGTTACAAGCAATAAAGGAAAAATCACACTTCAATTATGTGTTCTGTATTAAAAACTAATAGAATTATTTACCTGCTGTTCAGGAGAAGGTAAGTTTATGAGGGACAAAAATAATACAAAGTGGTTTCCTACAAACTAGTTTATTGCGGGATCAAAATCTTAGTATGGTTAGTGGACATATTATATTAATGGACATATTTATTTTTATGAAAATTTACATGCATTTATTTTTAAATTTCTAGACATGAAAAGAACATATAAAATAAAAAAATTACCCCTACTACAATTATATATATATATATATATATATATATATATATATATATATATATATATATATATATATATATATCCCTTGAAACAACACTTTATTGACCACTGCACATTTTAAAATTAAAAAATTTGCAGTTCTCGTGACACATTAACAAAATTTCAGCTCTATAATTGAATCTGCTGTAGCTGCATATAAACAAGGATAAACACTTACTGATTTTTTCTTTGTTTCACTATAAACTTTGACTGCAAAACTTGCAGTTTCTTTTAATAAATAACAATTGGAGGCCTGCTTCCCAGCAAAGAAGCTAATGAGTTACGGACACTGATTTACCTCCACTCCCATAATCAGGCAGTTGGGCATGTTTTACCTGTTATTACCAAGAGATAAATCGGAAATAAAGAAAAACATAATAGAACTTCTAATTCCACTTCTATTTCTGGGATAACTTCTGGGATAAAACGAAACATACCTGTTTATATTGTAACAAGGTGATCTACATGGAGCACTACAAATAAATGTATGCTTTGAAGTTACTTTTTCTCAGAGATTTTTAAAGTTTTTACAAGAGAGTTGTAACCATGGACAAATTTGTGTGTTTCTTTCTTGAACGTTAAAACTCCACTCCCTCATAAAAACTAATTAACAAAACCAATAGCATATGTATTTTATTTAAGTTTTTGTATCAGATACTAAACACTTCTTGGATCACCTAAACACATTAGACCACTTGACATCTGCTAGATGCAAATGGATATTTCATCCCTTATGCCCCCATAGACGTCACCTTCATATAGGGTACGGTTATTGCTTCGTTGACTACCAAAAGACATTTGATTATGTAAGCTGGATAAATCTGTGGTCCATTTTAATAGAAATGGGGACACCAATGCACCTGGTGACACTTATTAAAAATCTGTACCAGTCCTATAGCAACCGTACGACTAGATCAGAAGTTCTCAAACCAATTTAATACCGAGAGAGGTGTTAGACAAGGATGCGTTTTGTCACCTGACTTATTCAACATTTATGGGGAACATGTCATGAGGATGGCTTTAGATGGATGGGCCGGTGGAATAACAGTCGCTGGTAGAAAAATCTCCTAATCTAAGATTTCTTGATGACACTACACTTATAGCAGCAAAGGAGCGAGAAATGTTTAATCTCCTGCGAAGAGTTGACTACGAAAGCAATAGAGTTGGCGTGAAAATCAATAAAGCTAAAACAAAAATTATGTTGGTCGAGAGATTCCACACTATTCAACTGACTAACATGTTTCAGGAATACCAGATAGTGGACAGTTTTGTCTAACTCGGATCTAGTATAACTAACGATGGTAACTGTGAAGCAGAAGTTTGGAGACGTATTGGTATGGCAAAAAATGCGATGAGTCACCTAACTAAAGTTTGGAAAGGCAGATCTATCTCTCAAAATATCAAGATGAGACTGATGAATGCCCTTGTATTCTCAATATTTCTATACGGGGCAGAGACTTGGACTCTTCGCGGACGCGAGCGCCAAGAATTTCCATTCTAAACCAACTCGAGAATAAGAAAAGGCTATCCACAATATGTCTGCAACGTATACTGCAATTTTTCGGTCACGTGGTTCGCAGAGGTGAGAGGTAGTTCGGAGAGATTAATTGTTTCTGGAAACGTTCCAGGGAGAAGATCAAGAGGACGGTCACTAAACCGGTCACAGCTGGAAACTCATTCTGCGAAGCTCTCAAAGCAGCTGAAGATAGAGACCAATGGAGAAAAATTGTTGGGAATATTGAAAGAAATAATTAACAAAAATAAAAATATGTATGTGATCGATTTTACAAATAACGATGCGATACAAATCCGACGAGGAGTGAGACAGGGTTGCGTCTTATCACCGCTACTCTTTAATTTGTATTCGGAGTCTATATTCAGAGAAGCATTAGATGAGGTCCAAGGCGGAATTAAGATTAACGGAATCAGCATAGACAACATCAGATATGCTGATGATACCGTCTTAATAGCAAGCAACGCACAAGAACTACAAAATATAATAAATGCGGTAGTTCACCACAGCGAAATGTTCGGTTTACATCTAATATATATATATATATATATATAAGCGGGGATCCTACAGCTTCTGCCGCTTCCCGCATTTCGATCGCCATCTTTTTCTATCTCTCCAGGTGTCTTCATCAATGGCTCTATCTCTCATGGTTTCCATAACACCTTGTATCCAAGACTTGGCTGGTCTTCCTCGTTTCCTTCTATTACTTGGATTGTATTCCATAGCTCTTTTTGGCCATCTGTTGTCGTCCATCCTCTGTACGTGTCCATACCATATTAACTGTCTAGTTTCTATTCTTTCAGAAGTTGTATGTACTCTATCTGTTTTTCTTCTAATTTCAGAATTAGGTATACGTTCTACTCTTGATATACGGCAAGCTCTTCTTAGGTAGTCCATTTCAACCGTGTCAACTTTTTTCTTTCCTTTTACTGTCATTTGCCAACATTCTGCTCCATATGTAAGAATGGGCTCTACAATTACTTTGTAGATAGTCATTTTAGTTCTCATAGTAGCTTTGTTGGACCAAAGTATCGAATTCAGAATTTGAACACTCTTCCTGCCTTGTTACACTCTATAGTCTATATCTCGTTCCGTTGTTCCTTTACTGCAGATAATACTTCCCAAATATTTGTATTCGTAGCACCTTTTCATTTGTCTAATTTCCAAATTTGGGTCTTCGTCTTCATTGCCTATTCGCATATATTCTGTTTTAGACATATTCATACTCATCCCCCATTTTTCGTATTCATCTTTGAGCTTTCTAAGCATATAATCTGCATCTTCTTCACAGCTTGCAATTAGTACTTGATCATCTGCAAAGAACAGCGTTGTCAGATAATGGTTGTTAAGCTTCAACCCCATTCCCGCACATTTTTGTCTCCACTGGTGCAGTGCTTCTTGGATATATATTTTGAATAGGGTGGGGGAAAGACAACATCCTTGTCTCAAGCCTTTCGTTACTGTAAATACCCTTGAGAAAGTATTTCCTGTTTTTACTGTGCTTTGAGGACATTTATAGATGTTCAGTATTGCTACATCTAAACGTTTCCAAAACTAAAACTTTAGTATTTTCAAAGACACCAATAAACGTACAGGTGTATGCCAAGGGTCAAATAATAGAACAGGTAAATTCCATAAAATATTTGGGAACAAATATCAATAGTCAGTGTAATCCAAAAAAAGAAATCCTATCAAGAATCGAACAAGCAAGGAAAACATTCATGAGCGTTAAAACATTTTTTACAAGATCAGACCTTAGTCTACAGCTTAGAATCAGAATGATCAGATGTTACGTTTTTTCTGTCTTACTGTATGGCTGTGAAAGTTGGACAATGGACTCTGAAATAGAAAAAAGAATAGATGCCTTTGAGATGTATATATACAGAAGAATGTTAAGGATTCCATGGGTAGAAAGAGTTACTAATGTTGAGGTACTTCGTCGCATGTGTAAACAAAAAGAATTACTAAGAATAATCAAAGAGAGGAAAATGCAATACTTGGGTCGTGTGCTGAGAGGCGAAAGATATGAATTACTTCAAGTTATACTGGAAGGAAAAGTACAGGGCAAAAGATCAGTAGGAAGACGCCAGAACTCGTGGCTGAAAGACCTGAGGAGATGGTTCGACCGCTCATCCGCAGAGATCTTTCGCGCAGCAGTTTCCAAAACTACAATTGCCATTTGGATCGCCAACCTTCGAAAGGAGACGGCGCAATGAGAAGAAGCCGATCGATTTTTATGAAATTTTTGAAATAAACGTATAGGTATCTTCGGATATTCGACACCCGTCTAGGCAGGCAAAGTAAGTTTTTTCATTAGGTGTGGACCAGGTTAAATCATAAAAACTCTCAGAAAACTATTATGATATACAGAGTGGAATAAAAAAATACTACGATTATATATCAAGTGAAGGCCCGGGTTCGACCCCCGACAGACACCAAAAATTTTTAAATTTTTAATTTAACTGAGCCGCCACCATGTTTCGGGGCATGTAAGTAGTCGTTAACATTAATAAATCTGACGACGGTTATAACAGCAAAATGGCACCCAAAAAAATTTTGGATCAAATATAGCAAATAAAAACAGAGCATGTCTCATAAAATAATCAAATGAACTTTGACTTGGCAAAACGTTTTTATTCTTCCATTGTACTTCCCATTTTTAGTCTTTAATACCTCTCTGTATCTCCTGCAGTAATTATAGTATCTTGATGCACCAACTTAACTGTTCTCTTTGCTGTATCATGTTTCTCTAATGCAGATTTAGGTAATTAATACACCTCGCATACATGCTTAAGACGAACTTGTTGAAATAGGAGAATCCTTCACAATAAAATCAATACATCTTCAATCGAATAGCAAGTGTATCCGGGTACACAAAGCTTAGACGTGCGGATTAGCGGGTACAATCACACAAGTATTGCGCTTTGACTTACAACGTACCTAATTTTCTATGTATATGTAGATATTATGGAAATAATTGTCTATTTCAGCGTTCATGACAAGTACGTCATCATATCGCCCCTTAATACTACAACTAAGTAACTCAAAATTTTGAGATTTTGAGTTATCTACCGTTACCAATACAATTTTTCATGCTCTTTTTAATACAACTAGGTAAGTTCTATGCCCATTCTATACATGAGAATCCAATTACACAGTAATAGCTATGTCAGAAGTATGAAAAAATTTGGTGCTAAAAGTGGTCATATTGAAATATCTAAAAGTGCAGCTGACAACGACAAAAATTTCTGCTGCAGCAAGTGTTTAATTTGACATACCTAACTGTGCGCCCGGATAAGTCGTGTTATGCGTTGGCTCTTTCGGATATTCTTTAAGATACCTATTTGTGCAGTTGTTTATAGCATACGTTGTGAGTGTCATTGTTGCTTTATTTTTCGTGATATTTTGTGAAACAAAAGTAAAAATGTCTACAAGAGCCAAATATATATTAAGATTAGTACGTAACCAGTTAACAAAAACAAAAAGTGAGTGGTTAGATACTATTTGGAAAAATACCGTACGCTACTATTTTTTATTTTCAGATGAGAATACATACTGAGGTCCTTCCATTCACTTCTAAACAACGTTTTAATGATTCGGAAACAGATTCTGATCCCTATTCTCATGATCACTCAGAATATAATCCGGACTCTGATGATTCTTCTGACAATGAACTTGCTCTCGGAAATGGAACTTTACAAACTATTAACAACGACTTGCATGACATGACATGGTTGCCTGTTACGACAGATAAGTCAAGAAAAAAGAAAAGAAATGAACAAAACTAGAAAAGAAATATTGCAAAATCAAGAAAACAGCGCGGGGAAGCATACTTATCTTCTAGGGGTAAATACGTACCAGGAGTAGTTATGAAGGATGCTTGTTTAGCTACCTGTAAACGAAAATGCACAGAAAAATTTTCCTATGAAGAGAGATTGTCGATATTTTAAAGATGTTACCAGTTAGAATCCTACGAAAGAAAACGATACAAAAAACCATTTTATTCTATTTACCTAAAAACTCTAATAGAATCCAGGTTTGTAAAATCATGTTTATCAATACCCTGGGAACTCGAAAAGGAATTGTAGACATAGCTATGAAAAAGAGAAAACATACAAAAAAGATCACGTCACCTGTTATCCTGACAAGTGTAAAAAACCATATTGAGAAGTTCCCTGTAGTCAGTTCACATTATTGCCGTTCAAAAAAACTCTGCCATCTATAGAAAGGTGTCAGAGGAATATAACCTTGGCTTCTCCCGACCTCGTAAAGACCAGTGCCGGGTTTGTATGGTTTGTATGGCCTACAACTCCCCCTTAAGCGATAAAGCATCTATGGAAACCAAATATCTCGCTCACATAACAGCCAAGAATAGAGCTCGTGATGAAAAGAGATTAAGTAGACAGTTGGCGGAAAATTCTAACGGTACACTCATAAGTTGCAATTTTGATCTTCAACAAGTGCTTTTTGTACCAAAAGACCCAACTAATAACGCTTTATTTTATAAGCAAAGATTAAAAGTACTTAACTTCACCATTTATAATACAGGCTCTAAACAGGGTGATTGCTTCATGTGGACAGAGGTTGAAGGAAAACAAGGCAGCTGTGAGATTGCCACTTGCTTATACAAATACTTTGAATCTTTGCCGGAATAAGTAACCTGAGGTACTCACTGTTTTAATGATAGATGTGGTGGACAAAATTTATGTGTATGTGCTTAACAGTTGTTCAAAATATTCCACTTTTGGAAAGCATCGAACCAAACTTCCTAGTTTCCGGCCATAGTGAAATGTAGTCGCACTCCATGGCTTTCCCTTCCATTTGCGAAAAGAGTAGGCAAAACACATTTACCACAAGACTGGAAAACAATTGCTAGATGTGCCCGGAGAAAAGGAGATAAACCGTATATCATTCATAACATCACTCACGAACAAATATTGGATTGGAAAAATCATGCGAATAAAATTTTAATTTTCAGAGGTAAGGACGAAAGTGGATAGCAAGTAGCATGGCAGAAAATGTGTTGCATGATCTTTTCTAAATGCGAACCATACATCATGATGTAACATTTTTTTATAGTTAAAATATTAAATAATTTTTAATCCTTTTACCCGTGTTGCTGAGATGCCGATGACCGCATTTGCAAATAATATATACGCTGGTGGTCGTGTTTAGCATTAGGAAATTTCATTGGAATCTACCGACTATCTCAAAACACGGAAGGTCCGACTTATTAAAGACGCCGGGTTGGTTAATCCTCGGTTAATTCTTTCCGGTTTAGGCGGTTTCTGTTCGATAAGTTTGATAAACATCGTCGAAAGCACTTTATAGTATTTTTCTGAGAGAACGTAATTCAGAAAGTTTTATTTTCCTCACGTTCCAAATTACTAGTACCGTAATTACCTCGAACCTTCCGATGTTCGTTAGAACCTTACCTTCCTAGAAATACATACAGGCTGGCCTGTCATTTATAAGTGGGGGATATCACACCTTTATTCTTAGGAGCTTGTAAATTTGGAGACGTCAAAGGATCATTAATACCAAAAAAATAAATTTTTTTGGTATTAAAAAGTTGTCTTATTGCTAAGTCGACAACTAGGAAGATATATTTAATTTTTTTAAAAATTTGGATTGCAACAACTAGATATCTTGTTTTTGAACTGCTCTTCTGAAAAATAGCAAATTTTAAGTTACCTAATTGTAGTATTAAGGGGACGATATTATGAAATAAATAAATTAATAAATAAATTTTTATAATTTACATTCCTAAATATTGTTCACTGGTGTGTTTTACGTATATTTCAATTTATTACAGATAAAATAATGTTTGGATATTGCTATTTTAAATAAGTAACCCATGATAACATAAAGTAACTCGCACACCAGCATATTGTTTCGTTTTCTTTGGGGTTAGAGATTAAGTGAAGCAAACGTGGTTTAACTAACTTTATTTTAACTCCAAAAACAAACTCACTGAGTTACAAGTATCACAAATTCTAATTACATTAATAATATCGCTTACAACTCACACGGATATCGTTTATCGATAAACAGATCGTAATTTTTGGAACGGCTTACAGGCGCCGAGAACTTCAGCATCGGTCGAGAGGGTACGTTCGAATATTTGTGGTGAAAAGGGTATTCTCGGCTTGGCCAAGTGCAGGATTGAACTTAGTGGTCCGCAATTAACACAACAATATGCTGTGACGAACAAAACAATGTTGTTATATAAAATTTCTACGGATTCTTTGCTCGAGAGCGTAGTTTTAGTTAGTGAGGTGACTTATTCAAGCATCAAATTGTTTACCCAATTAGAGTACACGACAAGACAATATTGTACAAGGGTTGGATCATTCTTAATCTATTGTGTCTCGTATGCTAATGCCATACAATGAAACTGGAGAATACGAAAGACGGTCTGGTGAAAGTCATAAAAGAAATACAGTGCCAAGAGAAACCAATGTTCTGGAATTTCAGTTAATGAATGAATTGTTGTACCAGTCAAAACAGTAATAAGGAGACCTAACATCGGCTTTAATCCAAAACGCCCTTTATTGGCTTTGTCAAGGTCATAAAAGTACATCTTTAGAATTCACAAGACCACATACTAACTGAAAACAACATCAATGGAGAAAGGTTGTCTTTAAAGATGAAATAAAAATACAAATGCATGGAAACGTAGTCGTGTATACATCAAATCAGAGAAGGGTTTCGCGTCGTGTAATCGCATACAGTGTTAGATTTAATGGCGGCTACATTATGTTAGAGAAAGGCAGTAGAGATTTGTACAGAACTGCTCTCCAGAGGCGCCATTATAATTATCGGCTGTTTATAATTCCTTATATCTCATTATGTCTCCCTAACTATGACGTTTTTCTTATTCTTATTTTATGTATAAGTAGCAGACGGATGTTTATTATTCTCAGGTTTGATTCATTCCTTATTCTGCTGATCCAGTTTATCTGTATCACTCTGTGACGGGTAGCTCTTTTAGACACCAGACTCCGTAAAAGATAGGTTTAATTTAAATAAAAATATATTAGAAAAAAATAACAAAATAAAATTATATCCCAGATAATGTACAATAAAATTTACCTGTCTATCATAGCGATAACGGTATCGACGGCTCTATGACCCACTGTTTAACACTTGCGAAAATAAATAAAATTAATGTCATAAAAGTCGAAACGAAAATACGCTATGTTAATACACACGCATGCGCTAAAGAGAAGGAACGATCTGGGCTAGAGGTGGACGGATCGATTAACACCCGATCCGGCAAGGAGCGGAAAGTGCTTATTCAACATTTATTTACGGAATTGGTACATCTCAGATCAACACTCTAAGACTGGTTCGAAGCGGCGACTAGATCAACACTTTAGCAGAAGCGGTTGGCCTTTGTTCAAGACCCTAGAGCCAGTGGAATTGTTCCCAGATCAACACTCTGATAGAACTCCAAGGACGGTTGGCCATCAGTCAATACCCAAAGGTCCGGTGAAGTTCCCTTAGCATTCCTTGGCCAGCTTAAGCCAGCCGTGGATTAGGGTATATTCGTATTTTGCCTTGCCATGGTAACTTGCTTGGTATATTAATGCGATGATTTCTGACTTTGGCTTTGAGGACTATCTCATCCTCAGGACAATAGGGTGCCCTACGTCATTAACATTGAATTAACAAAATTCTATTTATATATATATATATATATATATATATATATATATATATATATATATATATATATATATATATATATATATCGTAATCTGAAAGCATTCTGTATATCATTACACCTCAAAAACGCTGAAGTATAGTATACTTCAAGTTGTTTGATGTCCTATATCTAATTAGATGTTGAATCTGCCGATGGGGTAACAAGAATACATTCATTTCACTACCAGATTGAGATAAGGTAAAAGTTGTTGGAGTGCAATTTGAATACGAACTAAAGGATGCGACTTCCACTCGAAGGAGTTGAAAATGTTGGGAAAATTGGAAATCGAGCTGTAAAATGAAGGATATTTCAGAACTGAATGTAGAAGTCGTCGAGGTATTGGATTTTGAAATTGAGGTGTAACGTTTCCGTGAATATGCAGAGACTTGGAAAGTGTTATGTCTTTCTTTTTGTTTACTTCAAATTTTGTTTCAAATTTGCTTGATTGGAAATGGATAAGAAACACGAATAGAAGGTAACATTGAATTAGATAGATCAATATTATTACTTACTATTATTTTTATAGGTTTATGTACTTCTATAAATTATGAGAAACATCATCCTCCAACTAAGTTTTTGTATTTCTTAAAGTGTTGTAATCTCCAACTGTCAGATCACATCTAAATACTACACTAGATCATGAATTTCGAAGGAAAATTTGATTTTTGTTTATATCTTGGATATGATTTTGCCTAGTGTCCTTAAATGATTCTAGAAAAAAGAATCAATCATCCGTAGCAAACATCATCGTCATTATCATTGATGCTAAGGCTGCAAGCTGAGTTTCGAACTTTCTCAGCTTATTCCTCTGTTCGATCTCATTGCTTGCAGTTTAATGCAAGTTGGCAACACTCATCTTTCTGGAAGCCTCATCTACACCACAATCCACCTCAATTGTGGCCTATCACTTTGTCTAGTTCCTCGAGTTTCGTCAATAAAATACATCTTGCTCGGTAACTCTCACGCGATGTCCTCTTCATCGCAGGCGTTTAATTGTTATTGCAGTGTATATATCTTTAGCTTTAACTATTTCTTTGTACTTATTGTATAGCTCAAAGTTATATCGACGACTCCAAGTTCTATTGTCATTTATTGGGCCTATTATTCTTTAAAAAACTTTTTTCTTGAACATCAACAGTCTGTTTTTATATACGAACAAATGAAATATATCGTTATCAAATTCTCTGGTCTTTTCAAGGATTAATCTTATTACGTGGATCTAGTCTATTGACTGTTGAGGTCTGATTTCACTATAATATTTACTCAGAATTTGGTAAGTATGGGCTCAGACTTGTGTAATAGAGGCTATCTTCTCTATTATCTCTATTTAATTATGACGCTCAAGCTGGTCGCCTTTCTTGTGTAGTTGACGTAGCATATTCCGTTCTTCGGACGTTTGCTGTTCTTGTCATACTTTTTTATAATCTTGTGGATTTGATTGGCGAGGTTATTTGTTTACCTCCATAGTTGTAGAGGTCTGCAGAAATTTCATCGGTTTTTGATGCTTTGTATTTTTTTTAGTATCTGAATTGCTTTGTTTTTTTCTTGTAAGTTTTTTTGATGGATTTTGTTCTGATTTATGTCAAGTTTAGTTGTATAAGAGAGTCAGCATTATCGTTATTAGTGCATACCATATCCTGAAAGTGCATCATCAATATTCTCATTACGAACTAGGAGTTCCTTGTCTATACATAAATTTAGCATTGGTTTAAATTCTTTCTTTGTGCCGTTGATCTTGTGTAAAATTTTCGAGTAGCATTAAGGTACCTAAAGATTTTTAACTCTTCAAGCATTTTAGTTTTATATTGTATTGTTATTTCTCTTGTAAAAAAGTTTTCTCGTCACAAACGCATTTTGAAAATTTTCTCCAAAATATTTGCAAATTTTTTGTTCTGGAGTTTTATATTATCCATATTTTTTTTTCATACCGGCTGGGATCTTCGTAAGTTTTTTCTCTCTAACCATTTTGCATAAATATTTGACGAAGGGTTTTGTCCAGAAACTAAAATTATCTATTATTTTTTAAACTTTCTTTAGAAATTTCACTCGAGGATTACTACTGATCAGATGCTTATCAATTTACTACATCATTTGGCGTTGTCTTTCGACACTTGGTCGATATTACTCGATATGCATTTTCTTATTATTTTTCGTATATTTTCAATTAATCTTATAGATACAATAATTAAAATGTTCTGTCAATAAATCAAAGAAAGGACGAAATTATAAAAAAAGTTACAATTAAAAAACATACTAAATGGGAGAAAAACCATTTAAAATATTCTGCTATGCAGACGACGCAATACTACTCTCTCAAAGTAAAGATCATTTACAACGTATGCTGCACCAATTTAATATAACCGCCAGAAAATTACTTATAACAGTAAATTTACTAAGATATAAATTGGAGCTGGAAGGTCAAATAATAAAACAAGTGATGGAGTTTAAATATCTAGGCATCACGTTATCTAGCTACGGAAAGCCCGAAACAGAAGTGGAAGATCAAGTGAATAGAGCAAACAGAGCCGCAAGTTGCCCGAATGAAAAATATGAAAAAACAAAAATATCGGGAAAGAAATGAAAGGTTGAATTTACAAAACAGTCATCAGACCAATAATGACACACACGCGGCAGAAACACGACCTGACACAGAGCCGACAAAAATAATGTTAGAAACAGCAGAGATGAAAACACTTAAAAAAAGTTGATGATAAAACACTATGGGATAGAGATATTATACAATGTAGGTGCAAGGTGGAGAACATCAAGGACTGGGTAAGAAATAGAAGAGTAGAATGGAACGATTATTTAAGAAGAATGACAACAAATAGAGTAGGAAAGAGGACAAGAGACGGTTCCTCAATAGGAATACCACATAAACGATAGAACAGTCAGAGTCATATTTACATAAAAAGAAGAAAAAGAAGAAGAAGACATATCGATAAAACCGGTCATCATATTAAAGGCAAATGATACATAAGATCGGTCTTATAGATTCCCCAGGTAAAGTCGGTCTTCCATACAATCATGCTCAAGCGGAACACTGCCAAGATACAGGCCATTGTAAAATTTATAATATAGATTGTAATAGTAATAAATAAAGCCTTGGACCAGAAAGTGCTTTGATGAATATAATATAAATTAGTTATAATATCAAATCCAACATACTCAATTCACGGGTTAGACCGCATCATTTTTGGAATCTGTTACATTGAAAATGCCTACAATGTATAACGAGTTGCCTAGCGATAAGGTCTGTTATTAAATTTTACTAACAGCAGAATTTATTTTGACTGATCGAGGTCGCTGTTGTCAATTCTCGAAGTAATTCATTTTAAAAAATTAATGGGAAAATCTCAGTAGTTGGCTGTATACCATCGTTTAAAAAACTTATACAGAAGTAAAACACTTTACATTTGTATTTAGGTATAAAACATATAATTAATATATATATTTAGGGCTTCTACAGTATTCACTGCCTTCCCTCGCTCAACCGTTTCCATCTCTCTCTGTTGTTCCATTCTCCATCGTTCAGTCCTCTCTTACTCATGGCGTCGTCTACTTCGTTCCTCCAGGATTTTCGGGGTCGTCCTCTTTTCCTCCTTCCTATGGGGCTCCATTCGGTTATTTTCTTTATCCATCTGCTGTCGCTAGTTCTTCTTACATGTCCATACCACTTTAGTCTTTTTTGTTCTATATATGTTAGTATGTCTGTTTCTATTGATGTTCTTTGCTTTATTTCGTCATTACTTCTCCTATCCATTCTTGTTACTCTGCAGCATCTTCGCAGGCATTCCATCTCTGTTGCTACTATCTTACTGCTGGTTTTCTTGTTTATGATCCAATTTTCAGCCCCATATGTCATAATACTTCGCACTAATGTTTTATAAATCTGCGTTTTTGTCTTCATATTTAGGTGTCTATCCCACCATACTGAGTTAAGTTGTCGGATTGCTGTTCTTGTTTGTCCTAATCTTTGTGTAATTTCTTCCTCTGTTGTTGCCTTTTTCGTGATTATAAACCCCAGGTATTTGAATTTATCCTTTCCTTTGATTGTTACGTTGTCATCAATCTGTAGATCTTCTATGTCTTCTTCACTTGTAGATAGGTACTCTGTTTTCGCGAGGTTAATATCTAGGCCAGCCTTGGTATATTCTTCTTGT
The DNA here is from genome assembly GCF_040954645.1 of Diabrotica undecimpunctata. Lineage (NCBI taxonomy): Eukaryota > Metazoa > Arthropoda > Insecta > Coleoptera > Chrysomelidae > Diabrotica > Diabrotica undecimpunctata. The sequence continues at coordinate 44,564,184 of NC_092803.1, read as the reverse complement.
AGTTTTTTCATCATGTAGCTCAGGTCGTCTTGGTCTTGTGCAATCACTACTTGATCGTCTGCAAAACTTAATGTATATAGGTATTCGTTCCGTACCGGTACTCCCATGCCTTCGCATTTTCTTTTCCATGTAGTCAAGGCTTTCTCTAAGTATATTTTGAATAGGGTTGGAGATGTGGAACAACCCTGCAGGAGCTCTTTTGTTGTGGTGAAGTCTCCTATGATTCTTGTTCCCATTTTAATGGACACTTTATTTTCTTTATACATAGCTTTTGTAGCTTCTATGAGTTCCGTCTGTATTTCTAATTTGTACATTGCCTCCCATAGTTCTGACCTTGGTACAGAGTCATACGCCTTTCTCAGGTCCACAAATGCCAAGTGTATATCTCTATTTTTTGCTTTTTTCTTTTCCAACAGTTGTTCCAGTGTGTATATGTGGTCTATGCATGCTCTTCCTGCCGTGAAGCCTGCCTGATCCTCTCCGATTTTGCCTTTTATCGCTTGCTCTATCTTTTCTCGTAGTATCTTCCCATATAATCTTCCTATTGATGATATTACGCTTATTCCTCTGTAGTTTTCGCATCGTTTTCTATCTTCTTTCTTAAATATAGATGTCATATATGCCGCCGTCCATTCCTTTGGGAGCTGTTCTCCATTTATGGCTTTCTGAAATATCCATTGTATCATCCGGTGTAATTTTTTTGATCCTTATTTTATAAGACATATAATTAAAACTTTTTTAAAAAGTGTCGTCAAAATTTATACAGGAGCATAGCGTGACGTTTTCGATCTAGATCAGATCATCCTCAGTGCCTTCTTTTGTAATTGAAGCTAACATCAAAATTGTAGCTGTGACATCAATATATGGTTTTACATTGTTACAAATTTAAATTCTAATGTGACTCTAGGTCGATGACATTGGATAAAAATTTAATACTTAAAGAGGAACATGCTTCTTTGCTCGACGAACATTTTCGATCTAGATTCTGGGGATGATCTGATCTGGATCGAAAACGTCACGTTATGCTACTGTATAAATTTTGACGACACTTTTTAAAAAAGTTTTAATTATATGTTTTATACCTAAATACAAATGTGAAGTTTTAAAATTTATTTTGGTTGCTGTGTTTGTGTCTTCGCTAGAAGCGAGTAGTTATATATTACACACATCCGTCGATCGACCACATTTTTTGAGAATTTTAATTTGCATTCTTTTGAGAATTAATTGTATTAAGCAATATTTTCTGGATCATAGTGTGGCTTGTGCTATAGATTGAGTTATGGATTATAGTATCGAATATTAGTGGGAGCCTTTTTTGTATGAATAAATAAAACCAAGTGTCTCTTCTACATCGATCTCCAGGAAGTTGTAGAGAAACTGGATATAGCCGTAAGCTTTTTAAAGTAATAAAAGGTCGATCTTCAGGTTACCGACTATTTATATTGATCCTGATATTGAGTGTTATGTAAAATAAGCTCAAAACTCTTTTCTTTTTGTCTTGTTCTTCTGTTTCAGTTTTTTAGTTATTTTAAGAGATCCCTAGGGATCTAATTTTTTACTTAAGTAGACCTTTTCTAGGTTATTTTTTTATATTTTTTTCTTTGTATAAAACATTTAGTGATAATTACAATATTATAGTTATTTTGTGTCATATACATTGATTAACATATTTCGTGAACAATACATAGCTTTGTTTTAAATGTATATTGATTTATTTCTTTGACATATTTTGCATACTGCCCCTTGTATTCGATTATGATTCCTCCCTTTGCGTTCTAACCCACCTCATTAGTCGGATTTGGTTTTTGTGTTTTGTGAATTAATTTTCACAATGTTATGGGCTAAAATCCGGAGTTGGTACAAGGCGGCAAACTTTAGATTCCCATAATCAGTATATACATAGCTAGAAAACAGCTTAAAGTGTGCAGTTTGGAGGAACATATTCAAGATATACTTCTAAATCTGATTCGCTTTGCCCAAGCTTCCTTTACCGTTCAAACACAATTTTCGATTCAAATTTCCCAAGTTCCTTTGTCATAATTTCGCATTCGAACAGACAGTATACAAATGTCATCCTCTTTTGTACACCAAATTTACAAGAAATTTTTCATTTCTCATTGCAGAATAATATTCGTCTCCTTTCCGCGTGCCAGATTACAGAATGTAAGGAAATATCAATCAAAAATTCAAGCAGGTTATCCAAGAAACTTAAAAGTAATATCTAGAGAAAAATACGAATGCTGAGAAGAGGCGAACCCTTAAAGTTTAGTGGTTCCCCACGACAAACGTCAAGTTGTTTGGCTTATGATTCAAGATATGAATGCTATAGGAAATCTGAACGACAATAGATTTCTCTTTTAATATTCAGGGAAGATTCTACACTGTGAAAATTTCGTTATAAAATTTCGAAAATTGTTTAGAAAAAATAATTCATCACTCTATGATGTGCTTCATAATCACTATGTGATAAAAAATACTAAGGACCCTTATACAGCATTCTATCTACATATAATATTACATTATTTTCTCATGTTTTCCAATATAACTGTTTTTATGTTCAGATAAGATTTGCATTGCCAACCTAAAACACACATTCATACTATAAATTTGAATGTTAATTAACGACTTATTACTCTTAACTATTTGTAATAGAATATTAAAAGAGCGTTCTGTCTAATCGTAATACTTGTATTCTTCTGAAACATTATCATTTTAATCTAATTCCAAAACTGTTTTTCATTAATACGATATTTTATTACAGATGAACTTAGATTCTCCATACATGGCATGTCATTATTCCTCCACATATAACGTAATTAAATGTTTTTTGTTTCAAATTTTTAGCTTCTTAGATCAAAATAATATATTAAAGTATAAGTGGATACTGAGGTCTTTAAAACACGCGCGATTTTTCAAGCACGACGGCACACGTTTGATTGTCTGTGTTCTTCCAGATGTTAACTGTTCCAGGGTTAGTAAATGAACCTAATAAATCATCTCCAATATATATCTTCTTTTTTATAATTTGACCCCCTTTCTAAAATTTGCACATTTTCAAAAACGAGCAAACGATTCGATTCTTGTGATTGAATGTGCAAATTGATGAGTGCAAAATATTTATTATTAATTATTATCTCGAAGTAGATCAGCGGGTGTCTTATAGTACCACCATGTGACATTTCGGAGCTAGGATGTACTTCTTCGGCATGGGCCCTTCTTCCTTTTATGCTGCCCTGTATTATGAGTTTTTTTTTTACTGACATAGACAAAGTCATTAGTCATTCAGCCAGTTGCAATAGATTCTTTAATCAGACAAATACACAATCATAGGTATTATGATATAGTATTATGAGTTATAAAAGATTATATTTCTCTGGACGTCTAATGACACGACAGAAATATTCCCGTATTCAAAATCTTTATTGTTATGTCTATATCCATTTTTCTTTCGCGAAAAACTACTTAATTTCTTATTCGGTTCAACCAGCTTATCGGTAGCATCCTGATACTAGATCCATAGTTTTTTTTGTGAATGTATCTGTAACAGTCCAGTTCCCTACTCCATAGGGAATAGAGCAATGAGAAAAATATTATGTAGCAGTAGGGAGAGGCTTGTATCTTGGGCCAGCTTGTACCATGAGCCACCCCATTTACAGCTGTCTTAAAAGTATAGTGAATTATTTTGTGAAAAGTAAGTATTTATAGGATAGATAATTTTGTTTTTTAATTTTTGTGGTACAAGATATGGTAAATTAAATCACAGGGTGTGTATGCTTATTCTAACAGGTACTTAAACTTTTAGGTTAAATTCATATTCGTTTTCCTTTCGGCAGTCTTGTTCCAATTCAAGAAAAGCAAATATCTATCCGATTAGCTGCAAAGGATAGAGATAATCCTGCTAATATCAATGAAGACATTTATTTCAGACCCCTTATTAATAATCATAAAATAACTGCTGCGACTGAAGAACCTGAGCTACCATACAAGTCACCAGAGGTAGTCCGCCCTTTATCTAAGGCACCTCAAAGAAGAAACATAAAGGTCGTAAAAGGGGCAAGTGTCGAGTCTTAACTGATACACCTGAGAAAAATAAAATAGAAAACAAGCACGAGGAAAGAATGAACAAAAATATGAAGAAAACAGCTGTGAAAAGAAAAGTTATGGACACCCAACCGAGAAAGCATTATTTAACAGGCAATAAAATTAAAAAGACTAAACCAGTATTTCCCCAATCTAAGGATCTCAACAATTCATCATCTTCTGACAACGACGACGTAGAAAGCATCCCTTACGATGATAGTTCGGATCCGTCTTTTGAGCATGAGTCAGACATAGATTGGGAAGGACATATATGTCTAAAAATAACAAACTAGTCACATGAATACAGTTTACACTGGAAACTGGTAGATTCTACCTAACAAAGCTTATTGGAAAGAGCATCGTACGATTTTATGTTGCTAAAATAGTATCTTTAACTCCAACAATAATGGTTAATTACCTGAAGAGAATCCGCTTATTTGAAAACTTCTACCTGATTGATATAAAGGCATATGAAGTCGAAAAGGAAGACATCATTGAAAGCGTCGTGGAAGTTCCCAAGAAAGATGGATCCTCAAAACGACAACAGGCTATTTATACTTTTAACTTGGATTTTGAAAAGTATTTGGTTGAGTAAAGTTTATGTTATATAAATTGTTTGTTTTTATGTTTTGAATAAAAATAAAAATAAAAATCATTGATTTATATTATTGGTAACTCATTTTGCTTAAAATGGTCCTTATTCTAAACAAAACTTAATAAAACAAATATTAAAAGGATTTTGTTCCTATGTAACTTTAAATGTGTCTGTTAATTATTAAAATAAAAGTTTTGGTAATTATGTTTACCAGTGGCCCAGGGTACAACCTTTGGTGGCCCAAGGTATAATACGTATTGTACCTTGGGCAAATTGTAGGCGTTCAGGATTTTTTTTTCTTTAAAAGGTACAAGCCTCTCCCCTACTAATCTGATTTTAATGTAAGATCTTTATTTAAGAGACTTTTCTTTATCTTTAATTTTGAATGATGGAAAGGTATAAATTCACGTGTTTTAATCACACGTATGTTATAAGTTATATTACTACTATTTTTGATAGTGTAAGTTTTTTATAGAATTTGTGTTTGACATCTTATACTTTTATGTATCTTCGTTATTTACTTGTAGATATTAGTCGATATCACCGAACCATTCGGTTAGTGACAGTCCAAATATATCTGAAACTCTTTTGTGGAATATATCAATAATATGTCAACAGCACTATGGACAGATTTACGGAAAGCACTAAAAAAACATCGAAGCTGCGTGTGATAAAATGATTTCAGCAAATGATTTGTTTTTATTAGTTGTGCTAAACAAATGCTTAAGCGGAAGAAAACTTTGAAATTCGAACAAAAGGTGGTAATTGTTTATTGTTTGTTCCAATTTAGAAACTTTTGGGAGTGATAAGGTAATATTTAATAATTTAGCAAGATAAAAAAGGAACAAAAGTCCATAATATACGCTAACAACAATATTTTTTACTACAATAATCAATTTTGGGCTTAGAATCATTTGTCATATGACATTTGAAAATAAAGGTCTATAGATGAGATGTTTAAAGCCGGAACTTCACAGAACGTTTACAGTGGCGAAGAGAAATAAAAAAGACTAAATCATGGAAACCAACACAACGTGGAATACCATTTTCTCCTCAATATTTGTAGTTTACCATCGATGGGATATGCCAAAACTGTCTGTTTATGGTCGACGCGTACAGTGCGGTTATTTATCGGTAAATCGACACGGTTCAGAAGACGGTTGGAAGCTGATGCACCGCATGTACTTACCCCTGCAACGCTTCCGACGCGGCTAGTGGAAGGTCACTGGTCAGTGGCAAGGTAATTTTACTATGGAGGGGTCTAACGAAGTTGTGTTAAAATTTGTATCATTGTATAAATTACTTTGTTTTAGACACAGTCATATACGGTTAATAAAGGACTGTCGAACGTCTTGTATATTAAAAGCTGACAAAGGTATTTTTTATACGAATTTTCATATTATCCTGTGTTATGAGTTCGTTGTTGTGTACTCTATTCTTGATGTACCCAAAAAAAAAATAGTCCAGTGGAGCCAGTCCTGGAGATCTTGGGAGCTATGCCACATTACCACCGTATCCAATCGAACTGTCGCTGTAGTTATTATTTAGCACACGTCTAACATTTGTTGTACGATGCGGTCATGCTCCGGCATGTTGAAACTACATGTTTCGTCTAATTCCCAAAGAAACATCCTCTAATAAGCCAGGTAACTCGTCTGTTAAAAACCTGCAATATTCATTGCCAGTGATCGTTGGATCGAATAAGTAAGGTCCAATAAAGTGTGATCCAACAATGCTTTCTCAAACATTCAATGACCCCCTGTTTTGGGACGTGACTCGAAATAGGTGAAGATTTTCATCGAGTACTAGTAATAGTTATGTTTATTAACGAACATATTTCGACGTAATGTATATTCGTAAGAAAATAAAATATTTTCGAAAAAATTTACATTTCGTCCGCTCACAGACAAGAATCAGTTTCATTTAACTCCTGATGCAACTGAATTTTAAATGGCTGAAATTTGTTGTTTTTTTCTGGAATACACATACTTTACTTACAGAGACCTCTTCCCAAACCTGTTGTATACCGTGCCACAGCTCTTCAGCGTTTTAAGGTATAAAATTACGCCGATACAACCGTTTTATAATAACCCCCCACGCATTCTCGATTGGGTTTAAATCTGGACTGTAGCTGGGCCATGGTAAGGTTTCGATGTTGTTATTCTGGAGCCACTGGTTCATCATATTTGCAGTGTGAACAGGACAATTATCTTGTTGGAGAATAAAATTATTTTCTGGATACAACTGTTCTACACTGGGAAACATGATCTTTTCTAGAATATTCAGATAAGTCTGTCCAACAAACCTGCTATCAATACGCCATACCATTCCCGTTCCTCTAGATGAAATCCATCCCCATACTTTGGCGCTAAAATGACCAGCTGCTCGATATCTATCAACATATAGAGGATTAAATCTATTATTATCTGGTCTATACACCCAAATTTTGCCCTTTTTAGAAGATTGAAAAATGTTCTCATCTGTAAATATTACCCTATCCCAAAAATCTTTTGTCGCTGATGGTTTAAAGCAAATATAAGTCTTGATTGCCTCTGTTGTGGTGTAAGAGCTTGTTTTTTGCTGCAGTTCGGTACCTAAGACGCGATGCTTTAATTCTTAAGTTATTGTCTTTCTTCCCGGAAACTGTGACATAATTCTTGCAGTTTTCGCATCTTCAAAAGGATTCTCTTCTAATCTCTCCAAAAGCGTCCGATCTTCATGAGCGGTAGATATTTTTGGTCTTCCAGAAACTTGCTTTCTTTCGAGAGTTTCTTGTTCTCTCCATCTTTTAGTAATATTAAAAACTGTTGTTCTGCTTACGTTAAAATGGTTCGCTACGGCAGATAGTGACCAACCATCTTCTAATTTCGCTACAATTCTTGCTTTTATTTCTTTGTTAGCATATGGAGCCATTTTTTAGGTTGAACAGAATAAGTTATCTGACAAATTTTAAGATTTGGCAGTGACAGTGACAGTATGTTAATAATAAATTTTTATCCTTCAAAATACGCTGCTCAATTTTCTACAAAATACGCTTTAAGAGTCGTATCAGTTTTTTTTAGGAACCAGCTGTACTTATATATCATTTATTTTAATAAATATTTTTACAGATACATTTAACGTTCATTTGTTTCAAAGGAAAGTTAAACATTAAAAAGATATTTTCCGTCGACCGTCCATTTATGATTAATTTTAACACCCTCAAAATCATTGATTAATGACCCATATTAATGAATGATTTTCTATTAATGAACGATTTCATTATAAGCAATACAACATACATTGCTTGTATAAATTAATTTAACCACATTTAACGCTCTGTGATTGGCAGTTACCTGTGGTGTAGGCAACCAAACATACCTATTTATATTCCCACTAAAAAATTATTTAAAATGAAGTAGCCGCTGTAAGTACTGTCTGTCATTGTATGTCATTATTTATCGTTAAGTAAATAAAAATTTAAACTAAGATATTTTTATTTCTGAAAAGTACGGTCGACGGAAAAGTTTTGTAACGAACTCGTGAATTAAAATGGCGATTAACAATCTCGAACATTAACGCACTCGCTTCGCTCGCGCGTTAATATATCTCAATTGTTAATCGCCCTTATTAATACACTTGTTGGTTAAATAACTATTCATTGATATTACTCGCAAAAATAATTTAGTAGATATAAGAATAATTTGTAGATTTTGACATTGTCATTTATTTAATTTAATAATTAATTTATGTATATGAAGAGGTAAAATGCAAACAAGCTTGTCACAAATAAGTAATTTTTCAGGGAGGGCAAAAAACTTGTAGCTCTGCTTTGAAAAAGCATAATGAGTTCTAATTAATGTTATGCAATAGTATTGGTTCCAAACATGAGATTAAAACACCTATTTCAGTTAGGGTTGCTAAACAATAGTTTAAAAAGCTGATTTGATTTTGTTTTTGGCAATAAGAGCTTTTGCATGAACTCAGTGGAAATAAGTCGTTTTGCATGTAAAATGTTGTTGACATAAGATGATTTGAATGTAAATAAAGTATAAAAGCTATAACGTAAAGGAACAATGGTTTTCTGAATGAACTTCTACTTTTGTAAAATTATATGGGCCTTACCTAAGTTACAATCAGTTTTTTTAAATATGGAAGTCATAGCGCTCATCGTCGAGACAGTCACTCATTACTTCCTGCTTCGCACCAGCAGCTACTGTTGTCGGTTTATCACAAATCAAACTCTTGTACCAGCCAAGGCGTGGGCCTGAAAAACATTTTTTTCAAAAGTTTGTGAACATCTTTGTGTTTTCTTTGGTTAACACATGAGGAAGTGGGATATTTAAGTTATCTTTAGTTCCCTAATTGATTGGATGTTCTTATAGTATTCACTTCTTAGTATCTACAATTGGCCAATCTCCTCCTAGTGCTCTTACTTTGCCTATACCAGTGATTGATATTTTGTGTGTTTCCAAAAAATGAATCAGTGTTCTCAGGACAATATTATTTTTATTTTGAGAAACACAACCATCGCATCGCTAAACAATCTTAGTACAGAACAGCACTAAAAATCAGCTTCTTTCAAATAGTTCAAGAGAGCTGATGATATTTTCACACTGCCTGTCTGCTTCTCTGTTTAAGTGTAGAACATATGGTTTTGAGTTTTTAGATCAGTAATACAAAAGTTATAAAACCAAATCTGTCTTGCGTAATAAGCTTCTTAAATTGGGCTTTTCGGTTATGGTTGAATTTATTGAAGATCAAAGCAAAATCTAATAGAATAAGAAACATTCATTTCCATGTACTTTTTAAACGCCTTTGCTCTTCTTAAATGAATCCGCTTTTCCACCATTAGCTGTGTCTTTTCAGCAGACTGTATTGGTGTACTTTAATTTGTTCTTTGAAAAGGCAGCACGTACTGTAAATATCGAAGGCAGGCGACTTAAAACCTATATTATTATTATTTTACTTAGTTTGCTAATACTTACTCACTACTCAGATATAATCTTCTGTAATGTGATTTAGTTCTTCTGAGCTTTTTATGTACTCTCAACACTTTCCTTCTTCAGATAGTTCTTATTTTTGGTAGAGTCACCTCCTTCTTTCCCCTTAACAGCAAACCCAAAATACACTTTTTTGGCTGTGTTTTTATTGTAGTTTCTCCAAAACCAATAACAGTGCCAAAAAGCTCTAAATATACAAAAGTTTTAGCACCAGCCGGTTAAAAAAAACTATTGTATTGAGTACTCTTACTTAGGTCCAGGTTTTTAATTTTTGTTTTTGTTTACCGATCTAGGCCTATATCTTTTGATTTGTGTTGTATGAATTAGACTGGCAATTATGTTGTCTTGTCTTTTCGTGTCTGGAACTTTATAAAACTCTGCTTTGAAAGTGTTGATGTAATTAGGCTTTATTTTTACGCACGTGAAACGTTTGTTTTTGTGCTTAAACAGCACAAAAACTAGGGCTCTTTTAGGAGCTACATACGTGGTAATTTGGTACTTCGCTAATACTTACACTTCCATCTGCCCATTCATTATCCTTTAAATAATAAGATAATTACTAATTTTTTTAAATACTTTAACAATAAACCTCACATAACATCAAATTTGTAAGACTCACTGGGTCAGCTGAGTGGCAGTTGCAGAGTTCCTATTGATTGGGTGGAAATAAGCTGGTTAGCATGGACCAGTATAGTGGAAATAAGTTGTTTTGCATGTAATGATGATTTTTAACATGCTTTTACCATTGCTAAAAAATGTTTTTGCATGAATCAGATAAAATAAACCACTTTGGCTACAACAGAACAGTGCATTGGCACATCTAACTCAACTTTGATTTTTGTGTGACTTAAGACTGTGTGCATGTCATCCTCATATTGGTTACATTTATTAGTATGGTAAATATTATTTTAACATAACATATATAATTTTAAAATATTAACATATTATTAACATAATGAGTTATTAAATTCAACTAAGTTGTCTAGCGATGTTTTTATTTTAATCTTGGATATTTTAATGTAAGTTTCTAAAATCAGATTATAATTAATATTTTTGCAAAAAAAAATTAATAAATATCCGCAAAATCATAAAAACTATAGTCTTATTTAAATATCTACAAAACGAACCATGCTAGGTATGTACAACCTTATACCAAAAGATAGTACTATTTCCTACAATTCATTCATTATTCAATACAGGGTGTTCCATTAAAAAAAAAATGAGAAAATTTTGTATTTGAAAATAGTGATTACACTGTATTATGGATAAATGTAAACGATATTAAATTATTTCAAAATAACACAACATTAGAAAAACCTGTCATATCATTTACATTTTGATTATCTTGAAAACCTAATTTATAACCCTTTAAATATTAGCGTTTTTTTCGATAATAGTGTAAATATTTCGAAAATTGTTAACTTAGACCTATAAAATCATTTACAAACTCTTCATATTTTTAAAAAATATATTCAAAAATGCTTTAATATACAAGATGTTCCATGTAAAAAACAATTTTGGTTCATTCCGTTGTTTTGACTAACCCTGTATAATCAAAAATAATTTTATATTATAGACGACTTTGATATATATCAGTTTCGTTTTAAACGTGTATTATATACTCAATAATTTAGCCGTAGTAAAAGAATAATGTTGTGATGCTTTCACTCAAAACTTCTTTTTGGCGAAGAGTTTTAATTGTGTTTTTAGATCATATCACGATTTGGTATTAAACCTCTGCAAAACAGAGGACAATTCGACCTTCGACCACGAAAAACCGCAGCGTCGCAAGAAATACAGAATACATGCGACGTTATCATAAAAAGACTTAATCAGTACGCATATAGCGTTTTCCAAACAGCTCTAAGGCATAAAAACTCCAATGCAACATAGAACAGTATAGAAATGCCAGGAAAGTCACAACTCCGGTGTCTCGGTAACAACTCGAACTTGTTGGGTGTATTGTAGTATTACGGTCTATAAGAAATCTAAGCGATAATGGATTTTGGTATTTTCAGTCTATTCGGGAGCGCTCTGGAGAGCTTTTATTGAAATTCAGAGGCGAAAAATTCCTATTTGTATTCCGGCATTTGTGTATACGTTGTTCGTTATTTGTCCTTCGACGATCGGTGTGCAACACCAGAGCTTCAATACACTTGTTATTGCTACCGGCTGGAATCGACAATAAAGATACCTTTAAGGGATTAAATGTTTACATATTTACAAGTTTACTGAGTTTGGGTCTCATATAGTTTTATTCCGAGGCTTATGTTAACGCAGAAGTCCAAACTACAATTAGACAAATACGATAAGTCGACAGAATATGGTTTTAATTTCGTGTGGATTGTTGAATTTTTATATGTTTGTCACTACAAACTCAAATCGATTAATAAAGTATTTTCTCTTGATTATTCCATCCTTTGTTTCCTGTATTTCCCCTTTAATGATATAAGTAAAAACTAGGTATAACATACTCTCATTTCGTGGGCACTGCTGAGTTTTATATTTTTTTTATTAGTGTATTCTCTTTTTGAATCTACAGGGTGGTGAATCGTCAAACGGGCCGTAGGAAACTCAATGGCAAATTCTTAATTGTTGAATTCCTGCTTCCCTAATTATTTTACATCAAAAGTCATAAAAAACTATTTGTAGAGGACTAAAATATGTATTAAAAACTAATGTTAAAATTGTTCTACGAAATAAGCGTACTCCAAAATTTTGCAAAAATATAATACATATTTCAGGCCTCCCCTAAAAGTCAGGCCACACGTAGTGCAAGAATGTGTATGACATGTTGCGTTTGGTCATATTGATGTTTCTGATATTTGACAATATTTGAATTGCCAAAATTTTCATTTTGTGATTTATTGTTTAAAAAACAATAAAGTTGATTAAAAAATGTACTCAGTTGAGGAGAAAGTAGCAATAATAAAAATGTTTTATTCAGGCAATGGTGCGCGAATTGTCAGTTTTTTATTTAGTGTAAGATATCCCAGTATCCAAAGAAATTCAACAATTCAAAGGATTTTACAAAATTGTAAAAATACTGGAACCGAGATTTCTAATTGTACCTGTACAAACAATATTGCTGGGGTACCAAGAAATTTAGAAAAACAAAATAAAATAAGTGTATTAGCAGCAGTTGTAGAAAATCCTAGAATAAGTTCTCGGACTATTGCAGGCCAGTTTAATATTCATAATTCAACGGCCTTAAAAATTTTTAAAAGGAATAAATTCCGTTCATATAAATTTCATCAAGTCATCAATGTCATCAAGAACTAAGAGAAGGCGACGATGATGATTAGTGATGAATGTACATTTACATTAAATAATGAACCAAATATTCAAAATTATACGATTTCAATATCGTCGAAAAATAAATGCCTGGTTTGGAATATTTAGACACAATATTATTGGACCATTTTTCTATGAGGAAAATTTAAATTAAAAAAAGTTTTTAGACTTGCTACAAGAAGAGATTTTACAGAGACTTACAGAAATAGCTCAAGATGAAGAAGAAATTTGGTTTCAAATGGATGGATGCCCTGTGCACAATAACTGGCAGGTTAAGGAATTCCTTAGAAACAGCTTTAATAATTGTTTGATTGGACCTGACTGTAATATTAAGTGGCCCCCGAGATTGGGAGATCTAGCTCCAAACGATTATTATCTCTGGGGCATCTAAAATCAAAAATCTATTCTGACCAAAAATTTACAGATATTGAAGCATTAAAAATGCGAATTATTGAAGAGTGTGCAAAAATAACGCCACGCGTTCTGGCTAATGTTAGACGGGAATTCTACAATCGAGTGGAATACTGCTTAGTCCAAAAAAGCTGATTGTTTGAACATTTGCTATAGTTTTATGTTTAGAAATTATCATAAATTATTTTTAGGAAGGCTCACAGTAAAACTATATTGAAATTCTTTTAATTGTGGTATAACCTGGAATTAAATTGAAGTGTATTATAATATCTTACGTTAAATAAAGATCTGGCAGTGCTCGCACTATTGCCTGAATATAACATTATTGCGATTTTTCGTGAACTGAGTACATTTCATCAACTTTATTGCTTTTACATTGCATTACAAATGATATTGTTTACAAAGTAATATTTATTGCTCACTACTAGTAGTAGTATTTGGGAAAATTTGCTGTTTATAATTTAATTATAAAATAAAAATATTGACAATTCAAATATTGTTAAACATTGTCTAAAATCAATCTCAACAACTAGTAGAAAATATGATAATTTTAAGAAACAACCTTTTCCATTTATCACCTAATAGTAAGTCTCACTTGCACTCCCAGTACTGAAATCCAAAACTCAATCAGTTTGCTGCAACTTCTGCTCTTGACTTAGTAATCAGTTGGTAAACAAAAATGAGGTCTCTAACCTGTCTCTTAAAAGCTCACACCTCCACTAACAAGGACTAAAAGAAATGGTTCTAAATAACATGGGACAGCATGGACACTAACAAGCAACATAAACTGTACATACAAGGGAAGACAAAACACTAATAATATTGAAAACTTGACCTTTGATTGAGCTACACTAAATAACACCAAAATAAACCAACTCTTGTTCCGAAAACTAAGTGAGACTGCTCCTAGTCAAAACTAAACAGCATCTCTTGATCACAAATATTACACCTGTGGTCACTCAGACACAAGAGAGGATACACAACAAACCAACAGTCTACCACTGAGACTAAACTTGGTCGAATCTTCTCTACGACTCACAATGACTACTCCTCGTACAACAACTTTAATTAACCTGTGGCATTTAATACACCGTCAAAGATGGTTAATTAGAAGACAAATTGCATAACATTACTACACAACTACACAGCTCAAACAAAAAAAGGTCACTTACAACAATACAGACATTTACTCAAAATGACCGAACAAACAAAATTACAAAAACCGATTTTTCTGTAAAATCTGTTCAATCAATTAAGAATAAATGTAACCAATAACTGATATTTGTTACTGTTGTTAACTTTTAAAAATTCTGTTCAATATTAAAACATCATCCAAAATAATATTTAAATAGTCAACTCAAATATTTGCTTTCATTTACCAAATACACAAAATACATATATAAATATTTCTACAGTATTTTACATAGAAAAACAATAGGTAATACATATGTTAATATAGGTAATACATATGTTAATATAGGTACCTGTAATAAACAATTGCTGTTTGTGAGACACTCGGATACTACTAGAAAGAGGGGGTTTCATATAAGTGGCAGAAAACTAGGGAGAAACTGAAAAAAGATATGTGGCTTCGGAAAAAAGGGACTCAAATCAAAAAAATGCCCCACGTTGGGCGCCATTTTTGTAACGAAATTATTTTGCCTACCTCAGGGTAAGAATATGGGGTAGAAAATTGGGGACTGACTCTATGGGGGCGAAGATAGGGCGAGCAAAATAAACGCTACTATGCGAACGGCACTCAGGGGGTTGTTGGAGAGCTGGGGTCGTGGATAAGTTGAAATAAATGGTTCGGATTGGGGTACCTACACAATAAATGAAATAAAGGGGTCCTTACACAAATCTCCTGGACACTTGGCAAATAGGGACAACAAGAAAAATAACTTCTAGCTATTTGAAAGGAAAGGACGCCGCTTCGAAGAATCCTAAACTTGCCGGATTTAGGAAAAATATCCCTAAAATAAAAACACATGAAAGGGTTAGGAGATTATTCTAAAATAAAGCAAACAAAGTAGTTCAGAGAAATGGAATAAACATTTATTTCTGTCTCAAACAAACAGTTATCAAACATATAAGTGGCATAAAAAATATATTATATAAATAGTTGCCAAATACAGAATAAAAAAAAACTTACATGTGTCCGTTTACAAACTCCGTTTACAAATAGATTGGAGATACTACAAAACTTACAAATGTTATCGCACAGAGATTAACCTTTTTTTAAACAAACAAAACAAATGAATATCGAAAATAACAAAGCTAGCTGTCATATGTTAACATTATATTAAAAAAAAACAATTAAAATGACAGCTGTTAAACCATAAAATTTACAATTTATTATTTATTAGAAATCCTTTAAATTTTAATGAAAGCAATTATTGTTTTAGCAAGAAAATGTCTGTCTTTACTTTAAAATTAAAATGTTAATTGTTACCTGATTTCACTGTTTAGCACTTAACTTGCAAAAAAAACTTGTTAACATCTATGGGACTGCAGCTGCAAAGGACATAACTCTCAACTTGAATAAAAATAAACCATTTCCATACGTAGGCAGGAACGATTGGAACAGAAACTTGATGGAGGAAATCAAGCTGTCGACGGGGACATTCTATATAAACATTTTCCAAATTTCATCAGTGCCGGTGTACTGCACAAATCTTATGGGTGATTACTCTGATCTAAACTGCCACATTGCATAGAGTATCATCACCTTAACCGGTCTTAAGATATTACACAAAAAAAAATTGAATCGACTCGCGATTCAAAATCTCTTCTGTCTGCTCTGCTTGGGGCTTAAATGTCGACTCCTCGATGCCTTACATTTTACAAATTTCAACGCAAAAAAAATTTCCCTTTACGTCTCACAGCTAGTTTTTGCCTACAAACTTAAAACAAAGAATCTACCCTTTTTTGACCTCGTTCTTAGCAACGAACCGACAAAAAACTTCTTGAGTATTTACTTTTAAATTGGTTAACTGGAAATTTTTTACCTCACAATACATACAGAGAATAAGGGAATATTAATGTAAACAAAGACAAAAAAATATTCTCAGTTAATACGTCTTAGAAAAACCGTATACCTGACTTGCAATATTATATTAGGGGACTCAAAACAACTTTTAAATATTCCAGTTTATTGCGTTTTAACGACAAAAGACAAAAAATAGCTGAATACCAAAACTTGATATTTAGAATCTCAACTTAAAATGCCATAATATATTGATCGTTTTAAAATTCATTTGCAAACAGAAAAACGAAAATATTCCACCAAATTTAAAACGCTACAACATCATACATCAATATGATCAAACGCAACACGTCATACACATTCTTGCACTACGTGTGGCCTGACTTCTAGTGGTGGTCTGAAAAATGTATATTTTTGCAAAATTTTGAAGTACTCTTAATTCGTAGAATAATTTTAACATTTGTTTTTAATACAGATTTCAGTCCTCTACAAATAGTTTCTTGTTACTTTTGATGTAAAATATTTAGGGAAGCGCAGAATCAACAATTTAGTATTTCTAAATGAGTTTCCTGTGGCCCGTTTGGCGATTCACCACCCGGTATATGTTTAATGGTTTGTGATTTTTTTTTATTTTTATTTATTCGCATAAAAAAAGAAAGTAGCAGTCCAATGATGCAAAAACAAAAAAAAAATTAAACAGAAAAAACAACTGGCCCAAATGAAATTTCCAACCAGTTGATTAACTGAAATCGGAGGGATGAAATTATTAACAAGCATCTACAACCTAATAGTTATAATGTAGAATATGGGAAGTAGAAGAACTGTACAAGGACTGGAACGGAGGCAGGATTATTTCAATATTTATAAAAGCAGAAGTAACAGACTGTAACAAATATAAAGAATACTGAGTACAACATAGATAATTTTAACAGCCTTCATCAGACAAAAACTTTCTCAGCTCACAGAGAAAAATATTGGGGACTACCAGCAAGGATTCAGGGAAGACAGATCCACTACAGATGCGATCCACTTAATTGAATTAGGAGTAAAAATTGACGACAACTATATCCATAGCCTTCGATAATGTCAATCATTTATTCCAACTACACTTAAGTTTTTGCTTTTACATTTTTCAGTCTCTCTTTGGAAAAGCACAAAATATCGTACTGGAGTTTGTTGTTCTTCTCTTAAAAAGTAGTATTTTAAATTCTTTTGTAAAAATATATCAGCGAAAAGTAGAAGCAATGGTCAGTTCTAATTATAGATGTCGAAATTACTAACATTTACCTTCAGAATGTTATAAAAAAATGATTAAAATTCAGTATTTTTTTCTGACAGTAGGACTATTCATTTATGTTAAATTATACTGTTTATATGTGTTATTAATTATACTTTCACAGTTTTTATCATCTTCAACGGTAACATCTTAATCCTAATAATTATCTACAAGATTAATTATGATGTAACTGACCCGAATATTATTAACAGTCTCTTCATTAACATTAAGTAATTATATACTTTCCATTTTTATAATATAATCGTCTTAAACAAATGCGTATACCACTATTTTACCTATTTATCCTAAAAAATCTCATTGGCTGTCCATTTGATGTATTTTTATCTCATTTTTTTATTATTTTGATACAAAAATTATAATAATTTTTTCTGTGTTGGCAAATATGCACAGAGCATATTTTGCATAATTTATGTAACTCATATGCATTGCATATTTTTATATAAATTGAACTAAAATACATAAAAACACTAAAGTAATGCCCCTATTTAGATAAAATCCATTTAAATGTTCTTAATATTTTACAATATAGTTCGATGCAAGATATTTCGGATTTAATGTTCTAGGTATAGTTGTTTACAGGGTCGGACTTATATACTAATACATTTTATCAAAATTACGGCAATCCCACAAAGTAAAAGAAAAATACATATAAGTAATACTATATTAAAATATGTATTTGACATAAATTACATAAATATTTGATATCGTTTAAATCTATAACTACTCTATTTATAATGTTTTGGAACTGTAAGTATTTTTCTTTTAGTTTTTTTACATGCTCTATAAATTTTTACAAATCTTAATACTTTATGGCCATAGTTCTCAACTAGCCTATTTTTTTCACATTGAACTAATTTTAATAGTTCTACAAGTTGTTTTTTTATGTAAGAATCCATAAAATATATTTCATGTTTTGATAAATATTCATGAATTTCATCCTTGTTTGAATTAGTGTTTGGAATTTAACTCTTTAGTCTACAATGATACGGAGCATTATCCAAAATAATAACGCTATTTCTTTTTAATTTAGGTAGTAATTGCTGC
Organism: Diabrotica undecimpunctata; assembly: GCF_040954645.1. Classification (NCBI taxonomy): domain Eukaryota; kingdom Metazoa; phylum Arthropoda; class Insecta; order Coleoptera; family Chrysomelidae; genus Diabrotica; species Diabrotica undecimpunctata. Next base: position 44,545,495 of record NC_092803.1, on the reverse strand, counting down.
TCAAACCACTTTTCAAACAAAATACTGTCCATATCTTGATGATAATCTAAGCGACAATCACTTACACTCTTAGCAGAGAGTAATGCATCTTCTACCCATCCTGATTACTCCACAATATAAAATACAAATTCTCTTCCCTCTAGAGGAAGGAACATTGGTGACGCAATTTTTGCTACCATCGGTCCACCATTTTTTAACTATATCATGGGAAGAACTTGTATTATATTCTAAATAATACAAGTTCTTCCCTTCACTCCTACAAGACCTTAGACTCTTCAAATAATCGAACCTCCACTTTATTAAACGGCTGGATTCCATAATTGCCTGCCGTTTATTCACTGTTTTAAACATAAAACCATTAGATTTTAAAAACCTTCAAAAAGTAGTTTTATTCCACTCGGGGATTATTTCTTTGTTTCTTAATTCACTCAAAAGTTTATTTAAAGTGGGTAAGTTATTCAGCATCAGCAAGTATAGCTGATAAATGAAAATTCGGTAATACTCGATGGGCAGCCGAATCCTTTCTTTTTTTGCTCGTACACAGTGGATCGTGGCACTTGTGTCAAAAAAACATTCTTTTTTATCGCTTTTGATTTAACCATCGTCGAAAGAAGACCTAAAAAAAAATATGTAATTTTACTTTTTAAGGAATTCTGCTCGGAATTCTTTGTTTTTTATGAATTAATTAATCGGTAAATATGATTAACCTTCCTAATACTGGGTGGGGCGAATTCTCGCCCCAAGTCTAACGTTTTTATTAATATCTGTAATTAAGTTTAATCAATCGCTTTGACGGTTTAGGACATTGGTAGTTGATGTATTAAGAGCACACAGAAGTAGTAAAACCTAAAATACCGCGAACAGAAAATTAAATATTCTCGTCGGATTTCGCGGAAATGTATGTGGGGCGCGAGAATTCGATATATATATATATATATATATATATATATATATATATATATATATATATATATATATATATATATATATATATATATATATATATATAAATATATATATATATATATATATATATATATATATATATATACGAGGCATGTTTTTTAAGTAAGTACCGTTTTGCGATTCCGCCGCCGCAGCGCTACGGTCGGCGTTCCGCGCATGAGCGCTGGTTACCTACATCTCTTCTTGTCTACGCACTGACGCATTCAGACATTACAGTCTGATTCTTCATTGTATACTTGTTTACTCCAGTGTTTAAGATGCCTCCAATAATCGTGAGTCACGCTGATTGTGAAGTACGGGCTGTTATACGATTTCTTAGTGCTAAAGGCGTAAAACGATATTCATCGTGAGATCGTTGAAGTTTACGGACAAAACATTATGAGTGATGGAATGGTAAGGAAATGGGTGAGAGCATGTAAAGATGGCCGCACAAATGTGCATGATGAAGAACGGAGTGGGCGTCCTTCGGTCGTTAATGAAAATTTGGTGCAGAAAGTGGACGAAAAGGTGAGAGAACAGACGCTTTACAATTTCATCATTGTCCGACTGCTTTCCTCAGTATTCTCGTAGTGTTTTGTATCACATTGTTACCGAGAACTTGAATTACCGGAAATTGTGTTCACGTTGGGTTCCAAAAATGTTGACGGATTTGCACAAAACCCAACGTTTAGGCAGTGCATTGACTTTCCTTGAGCGGTACCACAGTGAAGGTGAAGATTTTTTAGACCAAATTGTTACTGGTGACGAAACGTGGGTGGCCTACGTCACACCAGAATCGAAACAACAATCCATGGAATGGCGACATTCATCATCACCCAAAAGAGTGAAGTTTAAGCAAACCATTTCTGCCCGGAAAATCATGTGCACAGTTTTTTGGGACAGAAAAGGAGTATTGCTAGTGGAGTTTCTGCCTCGTAATGAGACAATCAATGTAGCGTCTTATTGTGAGACATTGAAAAATCTGCGTCGTGCAATCCAGAACAAAAGACGTGGCAAGTTGAGTAAGGGTATCGTGTTGCTGCATGACAATGCCCGTCCACATGTGGCTAATCAGACCAAAGATCTCATCAAATCATTTAAATGGGAAACTCTAGATCATCCTCCATACAACCCTGATCTGGCGCCCAGCGACTACCATTTGTTCCAGCACCTGAAGAAACACCTGGGCGGTCAGCGTCTTCAAGACGATAACGAAGTCAAAACATTTGTGATGCAGTGGTTAACAAGTCAGGCGGCAGAATTTTATCAGGAGGGTATACAAAAACTGGTGCCACGTTATGACAAGTGCCTCAATATTCACGGAAATTATGTAGAAAAGTAGATTAAGGTACAGGCTTTCATGTAAAAATAAAATTATTGCCATATCTTTGCACGTCTTTTTTTAATTCCAAAACGGTACTTACCTAAAAAACACGCCTCGTATATATATATATATATATATATATATATATATATATATATATATATATATATATATATATATACGTGAAATGTATGTGGGGCGAGAATAAATAAAATTAAATAAAATTATAAATAATAAATTAAGTATAAATTAAAAATTATAAAAAAATATAAAAATTAATTAAAATTAAACAATCTTAAATAAAATTATAAATAATAAATAAAAATTAAAAATTATAAAACTTAAATAAAATTAGGCAAAATTACGTAAAATAAAATTAAATAAAACTAATTAAAATAAACAAAAGTTTATTTTAGAAATTCTAGAGTCGTTTATAGATTAGTATTTACAAGTGGAAAGTTTTTAATGAAAATAAATCAATATATCCTCTCATTATTTATGCATATTGTTGAAAAATGAAACAATTAAGCATAAATACAAGATAATAATTAAAATGTATTATGATGAATACATTTTATATTATATTTAACAAATTTTGAAAATTACTAAAATCATTAAAAAAAATTCAGATTTTAAAAAATTTTAGGTTTATCAAACCGAAATCATTCGCTTCTATAATCAAACAAAAGGCGGTGTGGATGCATTAGATCATCTAGTATGCAAGTTTTACATAGTTTGTCACAAATTAACTGATTAATTATTTAAAAATTTATATCGGACAAACAGAGAGAATCTTTAAAACATGCAGCATATAGAATAATGAATTTTAACATAGAAATAAAAGATTTTAACTTTTGTAAAAAGCTTTTATGTTCTTTTTCTGCATTTCTATCTCAGAAGCTTTTCTATAACTACTATAATCGTAACTGTATAATAATTTAATTATATAATTATCAAGTAAATCATTTTTTGGTTAGGTATCTAAATAATTTTTTGTCCCTTATTTACCACCATATGACGATTTTATTCCCGTTTACTAAAATACATTTTGAAATCAAGAAGCGTCCGGCTGTCGGAAAATCATTTAATGGGTAAACATGGCAAAGAATCCAAATTCATCTTTAATGAACGTTTTGTATATTTTCTGTATCTTTTTTAAGAAAACCAACATAATTTCTCCAGCTAATGCATTCAATTCAAACATAGGTTTTTGTAAACAAGTGTTAAAAGTCGAGCACTAAGATAAAAGCAAACTGCCGACTACAAAAAAAAACAGAACATACAAAAGAAAACAAAAACGTGTAAAAGTTTTGTTTGGTTTATATTTCTCGAATAAACCCTAAATATTTACAAATACCATAAATAAGATTTGGAACAACACGTGGAGAGGTAGATAGAGACTGGTTGAACTGGAAGTAAACAGAACTGGTTTATTTATCTTTTTTTCTAGACCCATAGAGGCATCTGCAATGAAAGTGCGTGAATGTGTATACCTGTTTCTTTGATCTTGATTTTTAATTTGAAAGGGAATCATTAGTTCTGTTTATGCAGTGGCGATTCGTTTAAAAGGGTGAAAGTATTGTTTAATATATTTTTGAAGATCAGTCAAGGGAGTTAGTTATATGACGTATTCCAGTTCTCAAGATATAATGTGTAAAAACTGTATGATCTATAATATCATGTCCTGTGTTACTATGCGTAAAATGATCAAGCCACAGCAGAAAATTCTCATATGGCTCTTTGTTTAATTCAATGCTATTGTGTATAGACAGGTGGCTTAAGTTTAACGTTTTAATTTCTCTGAATAGGAAAGAGATGTAATATAAAAAATAATTCATAAATAATGTCACACTTGTGTAAAACTCCAGCGGATGGAATGCATATATTTATGTATGGACACAACGGAATGTTCTTTACATTTATTATTACCAAAAATATTTGACTGATTTTAAAACGAGTGATTTTGTGATTTACTGATTTTATTACTAGGTGGATGTGGATATTAGTTTGTTCAGCTTTAAATAAATATTTTTATTTTATATGTATGGATATTGCAAAATAAATAAAATGCGTATTATTTAAATGTAAATTTTTTGTTTCAGGTAAGTCGATGATGATATATTGCAGTAGTTGGTAAGCTCATAAATAATATCATGAACATTTGTACAATATTTACATTATTACCGTAAATCTTAAAATTTAATTAACAAATAAAGCACTTAACGTTTGCTTATAAAACAATTTATTTACTTATATGAATGCTTTGTGTAAGTACCTACTCTTTACATGTTTACATACTTTTGGATAGTCTTGTATGCTATGTGTATACAAAATATTATATTCAAAGCCTTCTTATTTTCTTGCCTTTTTTTTCTTTGTATATTAGGTATATTTACAATTTTAGAAGTCAGTACTCTTGAAGTTTAACCTCGAATGAATAATAATTACAATTCTGTCTTATATAACTATTTTCTATTTGACAGCTATTTTTAATGTCATCATATAAAATTTTGAAAATTGTCAAATAATTATCAGAAATTTAAATATACCTTTCGAAGATCATAAAATATAATATTTTTGGGGAATTTTCTCTAAGTAAATAGACTTAAGTAATTACATTTTTAATATAATAACTATTAGTCCAGTCGTCGGAGATGTTGACCTCTAAAAATCATACGCACAAGCTGAATTTTTTCAGAGAATGTTAATTTTGGGGCTTCAAACAATATGCAAAAAAGTTTAATACTTTTACACCTCGGTTTATCCCTAAAACGCCACCTCGTAGGTAGAGAAACGGAAAAAATCGATTTACCAAGAAACTGAATGCCGCACAAAAAATGTTTCAAATAAAAAGTTATTGTAGCTGAGATAATTTTGAACAAAAATGTTTATTAGACTTTTTGTTTAGAATGAACTGTTCGCTCAAAAACAATGCTTGAAGCGACCGGTGCTTTTGAATGTTAGTTACGCTCGAGAATAATAATTTACAAAACAAAAAATGATGTTAGGGCTTCTGATGTTGTCTTTAATTGGTTAGTTGCTGATGTAGTTGAATCTAGATACTTTCATGTTTGTATCTAAATCCGCGTTTATACGATGACAATTGGCGAGACAAATTGTCATTGGACAATTGTCATCACTTGGTTGCGGATTGTCGGAGGCCAGTCCAGTTAAACGAGAAGATGTTTATACGGGGCCAACTATTGCCATGGCAGTAGACAGCTAAAACATGGCCGACTGCTCGTCATCTGTTGTGTCCGGTGAGGGAACTGGCAAAAAACAGCACTACTGGCCTACACCGTTCACAAGGCGCCAATTGTCGCGACAATTGAGATTTCGAGTGGTGGGGGGCTCACTGGGCGCAGCTCATTGTCGTCAGTATACTCCCGGAGACAACTGAATTTTGGGTCAATTGTGAGGGCAGTTGGCAAGGCAATTGGCCTGAAGTGTTTAGACGAAGACAATAATTTCATGCCAGTCGGTTGTCTTCTGACAATTGTCTCGCCAATTGTCATCATGTAAACGCGGCTTTAATGTGGTATGGAGTTCTCAATAGCAGCTGCAGTTATTATTGCATGGTCGACAATGTGCTGTGGAAAGTCTTTAACGGGGCTCAGGAAGTTCTACCCATGTGGTTTCGATATATCCCACCAAAAGATGGACAAGAAAAATTAATAAGGCCAAAGTGTTAGCAACATCATATGTTTTAAAATAGTTTCTTGCCATGAAGATTGGAAATAATTTCAACATTTAATAGCAAATAGCAGATTGGCAAAAATAAAATAAATTTAAAAATTATTAAATCAATTAGATAAATTATATTGAAGATACTAACTGCATACGAGACGAATTATAAAGTTAAAAAAAGAAAAAAGAAGTTTAAGCTTTAAAAAAAAATCAAATAATAAAAAGACAGATATAAAAAAAAATTATTAACTGGAAATGTAAGTATTCACCTCAGGAAAAGATTTAATATGTAAGTGAATTAATTAGCAGAAGCATGTCTTTTTATAGTTGAAGGATACTTACAAAAAATTATTCCTTTTTATTTCGAAGTACAGCTGACATGACAGAAGGCAAAGAGTAGCCAGCTGACAGATATACTTTTTCGACTGAAGTGTGGCATAGAAATTTATGTATGTTCCATCAACTCACAGAATATAATAGGTTCTGAATAAAGGAATTAGAATATCTGGTGGAAATGAAAATTGAAATTTAGATGACAGAATATTTGGTACTTAAATAGAAAGTTGATCGAAGGGTTAAGTTGAGCGCCAACTATTTTTAGAATAAAAATAGTAAAATGAAAGATAGTTAATAAATAAATAAAATCAAAAGAAATTGAAATACAATTATTATTAAAAGAAAATAGCAAACATTTGACGTTTATAACGTTACAGACTAAAATATAATTTTACATAAAATGTTTTTTTTTTAATACAAATTAGCATTTTATATGGAAACATAGATAAACATCAACAAAGTCGGAAATTTAGTGGAGCAACTGCTCAAATTAACTCTTTAACATCAAGCAAAGTCCACAAATAGTTACCAGTTTTTCCCGCACAGGCACGTTCGGTATTTTCAATTAAAATTCCAAAGGGTGTAGGTGCAAAACCAATCTAGTCGATTAAATTTAGAGCTTACAGATTATACATAGATTTAATCGCGGCACAAGTGGAATTATGTTTTTGGGGTTATTGTTTCGAAAGAAAAGTTCGTTCAATAAAGTTTGAGAATAAGCAAAATCGATGCAACAGAAGACTTGTTAGAGAGGCAGTAAGAAATAAGAAGATGATATTAATGATAAAGGGGATTTTTAAATAAAAAAAGTTGAACAATATATCGTTGCCACACATTATAAAGAAACACAAAAACAGGAAATCAAATAATATATAATAGCAAATGCAGTATTTAACAAAAACAGAGATGAAAACTAGAGCAGCGAGAAATTTGGTGAGGAAATACATAAATACATTTGATGAAACGGTTCTGAAACTGTTTTCTTATGGCATGTACGAGCCCCTTCCCATATCAGTTTGTCCAACGTTAGATTGATATGAAAATTAAATTTTAGAGAACAAAAATAAAAGCGCAGCGTAAATTTTATAAGTTTTAAGGCTGTTTTAGCAGTTCAAGTACACTGCGATTTAAAATGGGCGTATCACTTACTTTTCTACACTGCTTACGCGAGACCATCTTTACTCAGTGCCGCCGGCCGACGGGTAGTTTAATGACAACAAATACATTATTCTCCATTCAAATTAGTTTTAACACGAACTAACTGACCGTACGTTCATGAGATTTGACGTCACGAAAGCGATAACGATGAAACTAAGCGCCAATGATGAGTAACACGTTTCACTATTAGATTTCAGTATTTTTTAGCAATTTTCTTTAAAGTTGGAACACGCTTTTCTCGATTATTACTGGACACAGAAAGGTGAAACAAAAATCAACGATTACAGAAAAAAAAACTCTTTCGAGTGATGGGCGTAAAAAGTTTGGTTATAATAGAACGTTAAACAATATATTCCAATTTTTCAACAGAAGTTTCAAAAAAATAAAAAAGTAAAACCATCAGTTTAAAGGCAACATAATTTCGAATAACGTGTCCAAATTTCGAGACATTTTGTCGGTAAATAACAGAGAAAACACTGTCCCTAGGTTTTGGTGCACCGATAAAACAGCCTTAATCTATCGAACAACATTTTTGAATTTCCTAATTATAGAAAATATTTTATAACGTAATGAAAACTATTGATTAAACAGAATAATAATAAATTAAAAAAAAAACGCATAGAATATGTAATATTAACAAAAAAAAAATGTGAAAGTTTACCACTGAGTTACATCCTCTTTATTTTTAATGACATCCACAATTCTTTGAGGCATAGTGTTTACCAAGTTCTGACAAAGTTCTAATGTAAACGAATCCCATATTTCTTGAAATTATTCCTTCAATTCGTTGACGGACCTGGCAGAATGTTTTATCAAAGCTTTTTTCATTTCGCGCCACAAAGTCTCTATCGGGGACAAGTCGGGACTTTTAGAAACCCATTCTAGAAATGGTATGACATCGTCTTCAATTCATTTTAAACTATTTTTTTGAGGTATGACAACCTGCGCCATCCTGTTAGAAGACAAAATCTTTCGCTGATGTTAAATGGTGTTCCATAATCGGTAAAAGAGATTCTTCTAAAATATTCAAATATTTGTCCGTATTTGCAATCCCATCGATAAAATGTAACTTTCTTTCACCTTTATACGACATGCTGCCCCAGATCATAACAGGTCCGGAAATTTGACTTTTCTGACGCGATTCCTACTGTCTCCAACTAAGGATGGCGGTTTTTGACAAAACACCGGTTTTCGGTTATACCGGTTTTTTTTTGCTTACGGTTTAACCTGGCGGTTATAACCGGCCAAAATATTCGTTTTTTTTTAATAAAATAGGTTACAAAGTTACATTTACAATGCACTTTAGTTTGCGATACTACATTCGACTCGATATCAATATAATCAAAAATAGTACTATCAAAAGAACATCAATATAAATATAAATAAAACACAATTTTTAATAAAATCATTTTATTCTACTAATTATTATATTTATTTATTATTTTATTATTATTATTATATATTTATTGATTATTATTAAATATAATATAGCATAAGATTAATATATACATATTACAATAATATACAATAAAAGTATAATATAAGTAGGATGAAATAATATTTTAAGTAAAAAAGTATAGGTTAGAAGGTTACAAATAGGTTATATTATATGAAATGGATTTAGCATTATGTTGGCCAGTATTTTTCATGAAGCCTATGGAGAAAAACTCGTTCATATATATGTTGGTCGGTCAAGCGGCTTCTCTCATCTGACACAATATCATTCAATGATGACACCAGTCTCTCTGATGCCACCGAACTTCCAACCAACGACATGTATTTTTTAGCTATAAAAGCCAATCCTGGCATACAGGTTCTGTTCTGCTCCTAGAATGAAAACGGATCACTTAATCTCGGCAGCAAAGGCTGCTGCAGATATAGAGTCAATCAGAACTGGAACCACTGTTCACCAACTCCAGATCGTGTGAAGACCAAAGAAGGTTTGATTTTAAACTCACTTTAGCTTCTTCATTCTAGAAGGAGCAGGAAAGAGAAAGTTTTCCGATTTTGGTAAGATACGTCCTAACTTCCGAGCCTAAATTGGATGTGACTGTCTCCGCCATAGACGGATTCAGATATAGTTTTTTGAACCTCGGGTCCATGATTGTAGCATGGCAAAGCAGGGGTTTTCGTAAAAGCTTAGTGCCCCACTCTTGAAGGCTAGTTATAAGCTTTTGGCATAATTTTTGGGCTGTACTAAGGTTTGGTTTGAGGTTTTTTAAAGATCTTTCGATAATAGACACAAGGGGGATAACATGGCTAGCAGTAATGTACTGGGAACCCGAGATCTCCTTTGTGGCCTCATCGAAAGGCGATAAAATTTCAGTAGTCAGATGTAGAGAACAGTAAACCAAAATTATTATACTACTGCTCAACAGAGGGAGCTAAAATAATTCAGGTTCTATTGTCATTAAATATATTATGAGAGTAGAATATAATATGCAATTATTGTATTTAATTAATGATGCAAATTTAATTTACCATTTAAAAATATAATCTTCTAAAATACCCACCAATTTTCCTCTCCTCCCAAACCCAAAAAATTTCCCACCCCAACCATTTCAATTTATAAAAAATTTCCCAAAATCTTTCAAATGGGATTTAAAAAAAATTATATCAACATAAATATTTAACTTAAAAATAAATTGGATAATGCAATTCATCTTTTATTTTTACTACCATCAAAAAAATTTATCATGTATTACTTTTAACACGTTTGTATATTTGTATAACAGATACATTTTAACTCATTTAATACTTCCTGTATGGGTGTATCGTTTTTAAAACGTAGGGAAATCCTTGGAGATTCGTATTCATAATCGGTAATTCGATATTCATAGTCAAAACATTATTTTTGGTAGTCAGAAAAAGCCATTCTCCCACTTTCAATGTCAAGAGTCAAGTGTGAAAAATAGTACCAGATCGCTTCTTATGTAAATATTACGACTACAAATACCTTTTCAACGAAATATTATAATAAATTACAAACTTAATTGTTTCTGGCTGATGTGAGTTTGCACTTTCAGTTTGTTTCTGTATTTATAAAATAAAATAAAATTTGAATTATGGTTTTTATGGAATAATTACTTGTGAATAATAATTATGATTGGTATCCAAAATATTACCTAACCTAATCCTTATCACGGTAAAAACCTAATAACCGGTTTTTACTTTAAAAATAAAAAACCGGTTATAACCGGGACAAAAAAACAACCGATAAAACCGGCTATTGCGAAGTAAAAAAACCGGTTTTCGGCTAAAACCGGTAGGTTTTTCCCATCCCTATCTCCAACACACACTTAAAATCTGGACTTTCACTTCATTGTATTGAATCCCATTGCTACTGAGTCCAATCTTTATGCTCTTTTGACCTTTTGATCTTAATCTATTTTTCTTTTTAGAAATCGCTAACGATTTCTGCTTAGTTGAGGAGACATGTCGTGGAATGCAAATTTTAGATTCCCCATGTCTCTATTAACATCTTTATCAACGTCTGTTATACCTTGCATTTATAGAAGGTTCAGATTAAAGCAGAAATCTGAATTGTGTTTCGAAACTATTTTACGGATTTAATATCAGATGTCGCTATTGCGTCCGTTTCGAAGCCATTTTATCGTTGCTTCCCAAAGACAGAAAAGATCTATTTTTCACGTTGAGAACGCCTATGAATAACTGTTCTGATGAGCTTTATTAAAGCGAAATACGTATAAACAGATACATAGACGATTTGTACGTGAAATGGAATCTTTACTGTCTTTTTCATTTCATATTTTTCTTTTGTTGTACCTAATGTTAAAAGTGGCTTTTCCTTAGCCTAAAATAAAATGAAATTTATTAAAAACAAGTCATACTAATTTTTTCAACTATAAAACTTATTTTGTAAGTACGAAGTCCTAATTTGTGGGCTTCTCGGTGACATGTTGATCTAGAAACGTGTCTTCCAATAACGTCACTTCATAAAATGCTTAACTCCATATAATTTGCTCGTCGATTTTTTAATATAATACGTCTTGCCCTTCGATCTGCTTCGGTTATTTTAATTTTTCGTACCTTTTTAGGTTTTGTGACGACCGAAACTGTAGTTTTGTATTTTCTGACTATATTTCTTACACTATAGCGTAACAATTGCAACATATTCGGGATTTCCAAATTGGATTTTCCAGAATTAAAAAATCTAATAATGATTGAATATATTTTCTCATCGATAACTTTACCTCGACCCATTGTACAATCCACAAATGGCAAAAAGCTTTACAATACTCCAAGATACATTTGACATTAACTAAAAAAATTATTGTTTTGATGTCATTTTCCATAGCTACCTCTGGATTTAACGTAATTATGAAAAAAGCAATGTGACATTGACAACGTTGACATAAGTGAATGCATAGCTAGGGTTTAGTGATTTTTTTTTAATTGTTGAAAATTAATAAAAAACCATAAGGGTAATGTTTTTTATAAACAAAAAATGCCATATTAATTAATATGGGAACTTATAAAAACGTGCAGAGTAAAATTTGTTTATGGTAATTGACTTAAACTGCAAATTACATACGTGGGCCAACTGATATGGCAAGGGGCTCGTATATGTTAGATTATTATTTTATATGGGATTAAACCACAGTTAATTGTAATGAGAATAACATTTTACATTTGTTTTGAGGTTTCGATTACCAATCCGGAGATTGTTTTTAAAAAATTCTGAAATAAGAATTATGTACGATCATAACCTGTAAATGTTTCTAGTTGGCGGTAGGTGGTAATACCAATTTGACAGTTGATTTACTTGTCCGCGATCTTGGCATAACATGGCATTAGCCATGTTTTGAGTGAAATTCTAAGAGGTGTTGTTGTCAGAGCACACTAGTTCGCTCCTGGGGTTAAAAAACCCTTTTAATTATATACTCGCTCCGAAAACCGTATACTACTTCTCCCATTGTTAAGTATTTATCTACTAAGTTCTAGAAAAATTAATGTCGACAAAATTGGTACTGTCACTTTTGTATTTTATATAGACATTATATACAATATTTTTTGTTACATATTTATATACGAAACAGTGGAATTAGATTATTTAGATCATATTGACTTCATGTTTGTCCCTATTTTGAAAAATGTTTTAGTTTAGGAATTTTGTTAGCTATTTTGATATTAATTCTGACTTGTATTTCAAAGAAATACAAGTGTAAACACATCCGGGATATCCTCTACCTTTACAAAATGAAACTTATGTATATAAATTAAAACAAGGCGTTTATTTTGCTATAGATCTAAATGAAATACATTTGACAAAATCAAATCTACTAATTTTATTTAGCTTTAATTGCGCTATTTTGTTATAAACCAATTTTTGATGCTCTTGAAGTACTTTTCGCTACACTTTTTTTGGTTTCACAGAACTTCGTATTTTTATGTAAGTGTCAAAATTACTTTTCGGTACACTTTTTTTGGTTTCACAGAACTTCGTATTTTTATGTGTCAATTTAAATGTCTTTAAAAACTTCTAAAAATTTAAATATATTTTGGTTCGGATTGTAAAATACCGAATTAAATTTAGAATGTAAACTTTCACAGGCATTTTTTGTACGCTCAAGTGATGTAACCGTTTTCCGCCCATATCTAAGGTGGGAAGTCTACCTCTTAAGAAATATAGTTGTGCACCAAGTAGTCAGCAAATTGTTGTAAGGCTTGGGAGTTTCGGTGATAATACTTCAATAATAAAAATACTCACCTACGTTTATGTGGATCTAGCAAAGGTAGACCAAACATATATCTGAGTATTTATTGCTCGACTTCATTGTCCTTTGAATACTCAGTAGCCATTTCAACTTTTTAAATTTTTCTTCACCATGATTGTCCAAGATGAAATCTACATCCTTTTATTTACGCCGATGGAAATACTTACAGCTGCATGGATTGCTTTTTCGAAATCGACATACACAATCTTGGGATTAAAATTTAAGTTAAATTTTTAGACACTTCCTCTTTAAACAATTTAAGGCAGTCACATATGAATTTGCTAACTTATTTGAGTAAAAAATATTGTGCAGTATTTAAAAGTTTCATTAACATAAATTGCTTCTAATTTACTTAAAAATGTTAAGATGGATACACAAGAAAAGGCAAGAAATTTTTGTACCGCATAATTTTTTAATAAACATCGTTCTTTTTGATTGGTTGTCACTTCCACGGAGTTCAATGAGTCATGTACTTCCTGCACGCACTTTGGAATTTTGGAAATAAGTGGTGTGTTGCAGTTTCGCAATGATATATAAACATTTATAAAATATTAACAGACTTTGTGGTAGTTTTGATTCTCCCGGTATTCCAAGACTTCCTGTAAAAAATACAGTTGTTTTAAAAACTGCATATTACGAGACGAGCCATCTGCAAAATGACACAGACGTGTATTTGAGATAAGAATGAGATAAGAGACGAGTTCCATATGCCATATGAGACAGACGTGAACATAGATAGATTGAACATATTATATTCTCTTCCATTTCTGATGACCCCAATAGTTATATTGAGGTCATTGTATGTGCAGAACGCAACATGGTGTGCGTTTGAGCTAGCACGCACTACTGCGACTCCGGCTACAGTCAGGATTGCGGCTGGTTGTATCCGGCCAATATTACTTAGGTTTTAATGAGCCAACGCGCACATGGCCGTTGCAGCCAGCTGGCTACACCGGCCACATTTCATCGATATGACCAGCTTACGTCCAGCCGGTCGTTGCGACCAAAGTTAATATGTACTCCTATGGGACTACGCGCACGACGGATAGTCAGAATTCGACCAGACAGATCTATACGTGTATTATATACTTTGTGTTGTATAGGACTATTTAAAAATTGGATTTGCTCCATATTTTTTCCCTTCCGTTTTACAATACATATACAAATGAACGGCTACCTCCGTGATTTCATCTCATATATAGAAAGCGTGGCCGGAAGTGCGACTAACGTAGAAGCAGCATGCTACTGGCATCACGGCTATTCGCATTGTAGGTCGCACTCGATGCGGCCAAGGTCGCTGTAGTGCGCGTTAGGTCTTAGCTCTAACGATTAAGCTGGGTACACTTAGCGTCCTCTGATGGTTCTGCACATTGTAAGTTTACCTACTGTAGAAAATTAATTATCTTTCTACAATAGTTTGTTCAATAAATAAACTAATATAATTAAAATATTTGAATTTCCTGTAAAAGTAAATTAAAGACTACGTTCAGCATGGCATGCCTTCTTCCTGCTGTATCGTAGCTTCTGCGCCTGTCAGTTTTTCACATTTAAACTATTCAAACGTAACTACTCTTAAATTACTTCGTCCTTGTCTTCTCAAATAGAAGCACTCTAGTCCAACTCCCACTTTAGCTTATCAAATAGAAACAAGTAAATAGGTAGTTGATCTCACGCTTCTCAATTAGAAGCAGATTTCAAGTTAATTTTATTTTATTAAATAGTTAACTTCATTAAATTCAGTGTTAGTGCATCTAATATATAAGTTACCTTAAAATATTCTTTAATACAGAAGAAAATCGACAGTTTTTGTGTCAATCATTCATGCCGGTCCGATTGCCGGATATAATTACAAGATTGCCGAATATACAACTAAACTTTTTTGCTCTACAAATTTTATTTATTTAGTTTTAAGAACATTTAATATGAACATTTGTGTATTTTGAGAAAATTTTATATGAGCATTTATGTATTTTATTATCATCTAAAAGGGTGATTTTTTGGCAACTTGCATATTGCTATTTATTTAAATAAATTATAAAATAAAAAATATTTCTACCGGAAGTCTCATTTGAATTATTGTATTTTCAATTTTACTACAATATTACTAATCCGCAATTTTGTAACCTATTGTTCGCTGGTCCTTCGAGATTTATATCTATTTTTTATCTACCAAATGTGGGAAGGTAAAATACCCAATCCTTTCCCCTACACCTACAAATATTAAAAGAATGAATAGTAGCCACGTGATTTTTCCTGAAATGTAAACGACTATTTATACTGTACTAGAACAGTTTTGCAAGATGTAAGTTTTGTAAATTTACAATTTACAAAAAATAATGTTTATATATACTGTCATGGTATTAGTTCTAGCTTTTAACATCTACGGGAAAAGGAGAGGTTCCAACGTTATTACTATTTTATTATATCTTAACCCGGTCTGGATTATGTTATTTGTTGTTTATCTGAATGGTACAGTTAGGTAAATTCCGCATTATATTAACAGTACAAGCAAACTGGTAGTGTAAAACCTTAAGCACCACTTATTTAGCTAATTTAGCGAAGGCTACCCCAATTAGAGTTCGATATGGGGTGCGGAAAGGCCCTGAATTATTCATACTCCGGCCCTGAGGCCAGAATATTCAAAACTGTTTAAACTTTCTGATACCAATTTATTAATCAACGTCTAATAAATTACTTGAGTAGAAATGTCAACATAAGTTTTGTTGACTTGGGCCTTTTGTATTCC